>NW_006399883.1:752412-761814 GCF_000299155.1 Elephantulus edwardii
GAAACCTTAAAAATTATAAGTTCAACCAGATGCTCTGCTGGATAATGAGGAACAATCTCCTCCTGTACCAGTCAGATCTGATTTGACGGTACACACACACAAAGTAATGAAATAAAATAAAACAAAATAAAAAATTACAAGATCAGGATTCTTAAGAAAAGCACAGATCCTGGTATCTGTAGGTCACATGATCGGTGGGGCAGGTGGAGTCAGTGGCTTTTGGTGGAGCCGCAGGCCTCCACTTGTGCTAAGTTGGGCTTCTAGGTATTTACCCTGGCTGTTTGTCAAAGAGCCCAAACCTGTTCAAATGTCTGAAAGAGATTCATGTAGCCTAGAAAAGAAAGAAAATTCACAGTATTTTGAATCTAATTTATTTCACTTTTAACTTAAAAGTTTTGGAATATCTTTTATTTTTAATTTCTAGTTGAGTGGTTTATAAAAATTAGGACATTTAAAAATATTTCTGACAATGAGTGATTTTGGTCTTTTGCTGTCACTTAATTTTATTTTATTGCCTCTGGTGAGCATAACTGAATAGTATGACCAGGTTTATTTGGTCTGGGAAATAAGAAAAGAGCACATTTTCTGGTAGAATTTAGCAGAGTCATGGGGTTAAATTATTTTATATGGTGTCCTAAGCAGCTCTACCGACCAAAAAGTAAGTGCTCAGCTGCCACCCGAAAAATTGGCAGTAAAGACTACAGTATAAAAATAAAATCTTATGGAGGAGCTCTAGTATGTCATATGAGGTCCCTGAAAGTTCAAATTGACTAGCTAGCAACACTAATATATAATGTTTTGACTGTGTTCAGATGGGAGATGGTGAAGAATGGGGGCAGGAACTAATTTTGCATTGTGATTTCAAGAGAATGAACGAAGTATGAATTGGGCTGGAACCGACTCATAGCTCACCCTCCGTTGGGTTTCTGAGGCTGTAACTTGCAGGAGAGATTGCCCATCTCCCTCTTGTAGTGTAGGCTGGTGGATTCAAAAAGGCATGCCCTTTGGGTTAGCAGGGTAACTGCAGCTCGGTCTATTGGTATAAAGAATGTTGTTGTTGTGCACATTCGAGTTGAAACTGACCCATTGCTGACCCTCTGGCGGGTTTTCAGAGGCTGTTAATTGCATGGGAGGAGACTACCCATCCTTCTCCCATTGAGCAGCTGGTGACCTCAAACTGTGCGCCTTTGGGATTGCAGTGCAGCTTCTTGCCACCAGGCCACCAGAGCTCCTTGGAATAAGGAATAGAGAAATTTTAACATTAGTGTCTTTTTCTACCTATAGTTAACTCCTCATTAGGGCACCCATGGTTGATAACAGAGCTAGTCATTGAGCTTCATGGTAAATCAAAGGTGTTGGGGATAATGCTTGGTTTTCTGAGGATCCTGAATAATATCTCTTTTCTGATACCATACAGTCCAACAGTAACAGTAAATAAAGTGATCTGTCTTGTGCATGAACTAACTTTCTGGCTTTTTGTTTGGTCCCACCGAGGGGACTCCATAAACAGACCCTATGGAAGGAACTGGGAGCTCTAGCAGCCTTAGTCATAAAGGGCTTTGTTGCTAACCCAGGGTCACATGGTTCAAATCCAACAGCTGCTCCATGGGAGAAAGATGGGCAATCTCTTCCTTCGTGTGTGGTTTTCTTTGGAAACTTACTAGAGGGTTAACTATGGGTGACATCCAACTGGACAGCTCAAAACAACCACATTATCTAGGTTGGAGTGTATGGCACAGTATGTGCCCGGCTCAGCTTGAACATTAGTTGATAAGTCAAATCCAGTATGTCCAACTGCATAGTTTTAAGGATGCTACTTTCCATATTTTTTTTTATGAGTGTAGAGGTGACATTTTAATTTCTTGCTGTTCATACTTCTGACTTGAAGTGTGGGGATAGAGTAGCAATTATCACCCTTATTAAACTCTATCCTTTGCCTTTGAATTTGGCTGTTGGAGAAGGATATTGAAAGATACTGGATATCTCATGGGTTGTTAAAAGATCAACAAGTCTGTCTTGGAGGAACTAGAACTAGGGTGCTCCTTCGGGGCAGAGATGGTGAAGCTTCATCTCACATTCTTCGGGCAACTTGTCAGAAAGCACCAGTCCTTGGAAAAACATATCATGCTAAGAAAGTCAAAGGGCCAGAAAAAGAGAAAGATCCTCAACAATATAGCTTGCTTGATAAAGTGACTGTAACAATGGGGTCGATTCTGAGGATGGCACAAGACAGGGCAAGATTCATATTTGTTGCTGATAGGGTCACCATGAGTTATCGCCACCTTGATGACATCTAACAACAACAACAAAACAAACCCTAACAGACAACTGCTAACAATTTATTGAAGGGAAAGTAAAAAAGTTTAATAAGCATAGGAAGGTACATTTAGCCCCACTTGTCAGCAAATGAAAGGTAAAGAGTTATTTGCAATAATTAGTTAACTTGGAAAAAATAAGAACATTTCAGTGCTGACAAGGAAGAGGGGATGTCATATTGTGCATGGTTGGTAAGGTATAGACTGGTGCAATGTGGTCATGGGGCTATTGATCATGTAATCTCATTTATAATCTCCAAATTATTGAGGAGTAATGATGTTAGTTTGAGGACTAAGGTGCATCTGATTCAGGCCATAGTCTTTCCGAGTACTAGCTATGCATCTGAGAGCTGGACAATGAATAAGGATGACAGAAGAAGAATTGATGCCTTTAAGCTGTGGTGTTGAAGAAGAGCACTGAACATCCCACGGACTGACAAAAGAACAAACAAATATGTCTTGGAGAGGGTGCAGCCGGAGTGCTCTTTGGAAGCAAGAATGAGGAAGCTTCACCTCACATACTTTGGGCATGTTCCTAGGAGGATTATTCCTTGGAGATGGACATGATGCTGGGAAGGGTGGAGGGTTGGTGAAGGAGAAGAAGGCTCTCATACAGGTGGAATGACACAGAGCTGCAATGATGTCTAGTGTGTCAGAAAGTGTGAGGATGACGCAGGATAGAAAAGGATTCAGATCTTTTATTTATAAGGTCACTATACTCATACTCAATGCACCTAACAACAACAACAAGAATCTCATTTTTAAAGAAACAGCCCAAAGAATGTGTACCATCCATCAATCCAAAGACATGCATGAGTATATTCCTGGAGGAGTGGAGGAAACTTGATGCACAGTGTTGTTGTTGTTATGTGCCGTCGAGTCGCTTGCAACTCATAGCGACCCTATGTACAACAGCCCTAAACTCTGCTCTGTCCTGTGCCAATCGCACTGTCTCTGACACTCCCATCCCGATTATCCCAGTCACTGAATCAATCCACCTCATAGAGGGCCTTCCCCTCCTGCGCTGTCCCTCCACCCTCCCAAGCATGATGTCCTTCTCCAAGGACCGGTCTTTCCTCACAACATGTCCAAAGTGTGTTAGAAGGAGCCTCAGAATCCTTGCCTCCAAGGAGCCACCCGGTTTAACCCTTTCCAGGACAAATCTGTTTGTTTTCCTAGCAGTCCATGCTATTCTCAATACCACGCACACTACTTTAGGAAAAAAGACGTCAGTGGTGATGGGTACATAAAAGTGAGTGATTATAGCAGTCAAAAATGTTTATATTTCTATACAGAGCCAAAAATATATCTCAAAATATTTTATGAAAATATAAGAAACAATGAGGTTTCCAAATAATAGCACTTTGCAAATAGATGCACTCAATAACACTAGATTATTTTTTGGGGGAAAAATTTAAATTGTTATAGGGTAAGTCGATTGGAAAGTTATGCATTTAATGTACCAAGGTGGATACATATAGGGGAAAGCATAAGGCAGGGGCACTAAGTAAAAAATAATAAAACAAAACGAAACCAAGATCTTGTTTGGCTTTGCTTTGAACTGAGTCATTAAATTTTTGTGCCTTAGAGGTTATAAGAGCTGTTGTGCATAGGGTCGCTATGAGTCGGAAACGACTCGATGGCACATAACAACAACAACAACAGAGGTTAAAATATAAAAAGAAAGAAAAAGAAGGAAAAAGAAAAGCCTCCAACTGTTAAGCAAATAAATCAAAAGACTTGAATGGGTAGCTTGGCATATGTAGTGGGCACTAGAAAAATCAATGCCTTCCTTATTTCCTACTATGCTCACAGAAGACAAAGAGCTGAAACTCAAGCAAATTCCCAAGGCGGTGGTGCCTGGCAATGGCACAGACATGATGAGTATGATCAGAGGAAGCCCTCCTGACCCCTAACTACCCAGAACTCAGCATGGCTCTCACCTGTGGGCATGAGGATGAAGGTCAGAGCCTGGAGGGTCAGCAGCCAGTTCATGATGTGTACCCCTCTGGACATGGCAGCTAGGAGGAGAAGATGGTGTCAAGAGAGACTTGAGACTTGACCCTAAGGCCCTTCTTCATGCCTGAGTGGGTGCCTTAAGGTGCTGAGATGACTCTCAGGGTTTATAAAGCAGGGATGACATAGCTTAGGGCCAGTTGGTGCGAGAGTGAAGTCTTGGTTACCACCAACCTCCTGGCTGGCCCGGCTGGAAACAGCCCATAGCTCTCCCCTCTGAGCAGACCCTGGAGTTGAAGCCTTAGCTGAGGCTCCCCACAGGTAAAAGATGTCCTATAGTGACACAGTAAAGAACGCTGACACTCACCACGAGCTGGGCTGGCCTATTCCTGTGTTGGAACCCGAAGCAGAATGAGAAGATGGGGGAGGCCAGTGGTCAGGCTGGAGCAGGGTCGGTGCCTGTGCGGGGTTTCCCGGCCTGGGCTGCAGGGCAGGGCAGCCAACGGTCAATGGCATAACGGCCACAGTCAGTGGGAGGGGTTTCACTCTGGGTCCCTTACGGTTCAATCTACCTCCACCCTTTTTCCCCCACATTCTCCATACTCCCTGCCCCTCCACCTTATCGCCGCCCAGGACCCACTCTTCTCTGACACTTTGCTTTTCCCCCAGGACCCACCTTCCTGCAGCAGCCTGTTTTGTTTCCCCAGGGTTCCCCACCTCCACTTTATGCCCACCCAGAGCCCACACTTGTCTCTACCTGTCCCTGTCCCGCCTCCACCCAGAATCCCCCGCCCCAGTCCAGCTCCTGCTGCCCCTCCCCCTCCTGTAGCCCTCCATCATCTTATGGGGAACACAGCCCTCTTTGAACTCTGAGCCCTGGAAACACCTTTCCCTGGAATGTCTGCTGTCTTCTATGATTATGTGCTTTGTGAGTTTCCACTGACAAAGTGATTAGCATCTCTATTTTCATTACTTGAAACTTCATGAATTTAAATTCTTTCCATCTTTCATAGTGAAGCTTACTCATGTCCTGTCATCTCACTAAAAAATATAAATTATTATTTACTCCTGGAGATGGCCGAGGGGTGGAAATTAGCAAATGTCTTTATGACTCTTCATTAATAGTCAATGAGAAGCTTTTGTTAAAATAAAAAGCAATTTATTTAAAAGAAAATCCAAACCAGTAGCCATTGGGTCAATTTTGACTCATAAAACCCCAAACAACAGAGTCGAACTTCCAAATAGGATTCCCAGGGCTTTATGGAAGCAGACTGGTGTATCTGAAAGAGGTGGTGGCTTCTAACCACTAACTGATCTTTCAGTTAACAGCCTAGCCCTTAACCACTGTACCACAAGGGTTCCAGTAGGGATTGATCGACTGAACCCCAAAAGAGACAAAGACGCCTGTGGATAGTCATTTAGTGACTATTACCAAGAAGTGCAGTGATTTATAGTTGTTTATAGTTGTTATTATCAGGTGCCCTTCAGTGGGCTATAACTCATATATCTCTCATTTCATATTTATTTTTCAGCTCTCAGATACATAGCAAGTTACTGAAAAGACCATGGCCTGCCTGTATCAGGCACACTTAAATGGACATCCTTCTTCCTTAGAACTTTGAGGAGGTCCCTAACAGTGGATGTGTCCAATGCACTGTGTCTCCTGATCTCCTGAATGCTGGTACCAATGTGATTATTGTGGATGCAAATATCATGAAATCATCAACAGGTTCAAGCTTTTCTCCATCATGATGTTGCCTGTTGGTCCAGAGGTGAGGATTTTGTTTTAATTATGTTGATTGTTTTTGTTGTTTTTAAGTATCTTTGAGTCAGAATGGACACATAGGTGATCCTACAGTAGGTTTTCAGAGACATTAAATTGCATGGGGGAAAATTGTCCATCTTTCTCCCATAGAACATATCCACATACTATCCATGCACATTCCAGGAAGCGCTGTTAAAATAGCTTCTTGGTCTAGGCATAGATTTTATACAAGCACAATTATACATTGAGAAGGAAGGCTTTAGGAAGGCTTTAGCTGTACTATTGAGGGACTTGGGGGCAGAGGAGTTTGGTGATCTCTTCCCATGCAATTTACTGTATCTGAAAATCCACTGAGTGTCAGCTGTGCATAGGTTCCAGCTCGAAGGTACTTAACATTGTCAAGTACTGAGAGGACTTACAGATTCTAAATAGAGGGAGAATATCATATTTCCCCCCCACATACCTCAAATATTTAGTCCTAAGCCTACATTTTAACAAGGCCTAATCATAGGTATCATTTCCATATACACAGAAAGCTGACATTAAATTTATTTAAGATGAGCTGAATCTATCACTAATCTATCACAGCACCATTCTCCCCTTATTATTTTTGGATCCTGAAACACACTCTCTTGTCTCTACCTAGTATTCAGCCTGTCTGATATTTTTTAAAAAGCACAATATAGATGTATTACATGGGATAGTTATTTGATACTCTAGGGAAAATGGCTATTCATTTGTTTTCAGTATTTATTTCTTGCAAAATTAGGTTCAGCCAAGTTCTCTGCTGGATATCTAAGATATGAATATGACTAATTACAATCTAAAAACGACTGGAACAGCAAATCAACAGAGAACTACCAGAAGTGCAGGCTGGGTTTAGACGGGATCGTGGTACTAGGGATATTAGAACTAATGTTAGATGGATCTTGGCAAAAAGTAGGGAGTACCAGAAGAATGTCAATCTATGTTTCATTGAATAATCAATCAAAATGGAAAGGCATTTGATTGTGTAGATCACAACAAACTGTGGCTGACTGTGAGAAGAACGGGAATCCCAGAACACTTGATTGTTCTAATGCGAAACCTATACTTGGACCAGGAGGCAGTCGTCAGAACAGAGCAAGGAAACACCACATGGTTCAAAACTGGGAAGGGTGTATGCCAGGGATGCATCCTATCTCCATACTTTATCTTTTTTTTTTTACATGAACAAATGGAAGTTGACCATAGTATACCTTCTATATTCAGACTCATTTATGTTAGTATACATTTATTTATGCATATTACTTCGTATATCTTATTTTATATCCTATCTACTAGTAAATTTGATATTTTCCCCTACTAGTTTATTTACAAAATTCGAATACAAATTTGAACAAATTCTTTCAATTTCCCTCACCCATCCCATCAAATTGCACAACCCAATGATTAATCTGCCCTTTCTGCCTGCACATCCACATGCCTTTTCAATCTTTATGCAGAACAGATTAACTGGGAGGCTAGGCTGTATGAGGAAAAACAGGCATCAGGATTGGAGGAAGATTCATCAACAGTCTACATTACGCAGATGATACAACCCTGCTTGACCTGAAGCGCTTTCTGTGGAAGGTTGGAGGAAGATTCATCAACAGTCTACATTACACAGATGACACAACCCTGCTTGACCTGAAGTGCTTTCTGTGGAAGGTTAGAGACTGCAATCTTAAGTATGGATTGAGGCTCAATATCAAGAAAACAAAGATTCTCACTACTGTGCCGATTAGTAGCATCATGATAGATGGTGAAGAGGTTGAGATTGTTCACAGTTTTAGTTTGCTTGGCTCCATAGTCAACATACTTGGCACCTGCAGCCAAAAAATTAAAAAATGTATTGCAATGGGAAAGTCTTCGGTTAGAGACCTCTCTAAAGTGCTGAAGAGCAACAATGTCAGTCTGGAGACTAAGGTGAGCCTGATACATGCCATGGTCTTTGCAATCACTTGCTATGCATCAGAGAGCTGGACAATGACTAGGGATGATAGAAGGAGAATTGATGCTTTTGAGCTGTGGTGCTGGAGAAGAGTAGTGAATAGATCATGGACTGCTAGAAAATGAACAGGTTTGTTGTCCTGGACCAGGCTGCTCCTTGGAGGCAAGGATTCTGAAGCTTCGTCTGACATACTTTGGACACGTTGCAAGGAGGGATCAGTCCTTGGAGAGGGACATCATGCTTGGGGAGTGTGGAGGGACAGCACAGGAAAGGAGGACCCTCGATAAGATGAATTGATTCAGTGACTCGGGTAATGGGGGTAGGTGTATGTCAGAGACAGTGAGATTGGCACAGGATAAGGCAGGGTTTAGGGCTGTTGTACATAGGGTCACTATGAGTTTCTGGTGACTTGACGGCACACAACAACAACAACTCCTGACAAGCTGGACAGGAAGATAAGGTGAGGAAAAGACAATGATGCACAGTAGTATGGATGATGTAATAGACAAATTGGTCTATTACAAATAGCTGCCTGTGACTCATGTGGCCCCATGTATGGTGGAATGAACACTCTCTGGTCCTGTGCTGTCACCATAATTGGCTGTGGATTGTACCTTCATGATCCAAAGGATTTTCATTGATTGATTTTCAAGTGATGAAGCCAAAGGTTTGTTTCCTGTTTATCTTAGTACATATCTATTGAAACTAGTACATGCTTAGTTTGTTTCAATCAAAAGCCAAGCCATTGTTTTTAGTTTGTCCTAGTATATGTCTGATGAAATCACTTCAGCATCATCACAATACACAAGCCTCCAATGACAGAGGGCTAGTATGGGAAGCCAATACTAAATATTTGTAATAAACCAAATGCTATTTCAAGATGGAATTCACCCTGAGGCACTAAGGCAATCAATCCTTAAGGGCTTACCAGATTCTTGCATTGTATTTGCTTACCCTTCCATCCTGAGTCAAAGGGGGGAGGGAAGGTTTTCAATAGAAAGAGCTTGGCTTCATTTGCATTGAGTTCTTTTTGTGGTTTACTTCCTCATAGTTTTCAATAAAGAGACAGGGAAGCTGGAGTCTGGCCCTTCAGTCCAGAACTGCTGGCCACCTGTTTTTATGCTCTCTGTTTTATCTCATTCCTGACTGTCTGTCTCATTGTTAATAATTATAAAAATACTTTACCCTCGGTCTGCAACAGGGTAGTGATTATATTTGTGCATTGACTAAGAATGGAACCAGCCATCTTCATGGAAAGCAAAGTTCTGCTAGTAAATCACCACTGCCTCATAGGAAGGAATTCTTTTTGTTGGTTGCTGTCATGTTGATTCCAAGTCATAGTCATCTCATGTGACAAGAGTAGGATTGTCCCATAGGATTTTTCAGGCTAGCTA
>NW_006399883.1:763274-767561 GCF_000299155.1 Elephantulus edwardii
GCAACTCAATGGCACATAACAACAATAACATGCTATGACAGGTTTGGAAGCAGGACTGGCAACCACTTCCTAAATAACATGCCTCCAGAAACTCTATGAACTTTGAGGTGTTGTAGAGGGGCTTCAAGCTTTTTGTTCACAGGGTGACTATGAGTCGTGCTCGACTCAAAAACAATCAACAACAACAAGAAGAACCATATCCTGATAAGACAACTAGATGACAAGATCCTGATAAGGCCCTGGGCTTATCATGGTGACAGGACCCCTGGCACCAAATTCCTGAGCAAATTCCTATGCCCAGGAAACTGCTTTTGTCTCCCTACATGCCATTTCTGGTCTCTACACATGGTCATCTGGCATCCCTCTCAGCTTCTTATTTCTCTATCTTTCTCAACTCGCTTTCTGTCTACGTTCTGGGATGACAAAAGTTACTATAATGAATAGGCTTTTATTAAGTAGACCTGAAAGTCAATAAGGACATATGGGTGATTCTTCTTGGGTGCTCTACACTATTAGAGAAACTTTCCTAGTAATGAACTATAGAAATAATCCCTGAAAGTATAGTCTGGTTGATTCTTCTTGGAATGTCCAGCTGGGGATGGGATGGTAATCAGGTACACACACAGCTTTTGAGCAAGATAAATTCCACTGCAAAGGTCTCTAAGATGCTAGAAATGACTTATAGTGGGAAGGATTTAATAGCAACTTCTGGTAAGTCATACAGTAGTCAAGATTGCAAGTTCTGTGATTGCTTTGTCCTGGCTTAAAGTGGTTCTGATCACACTCATTTCCCAAAAGCATATTAAAAAAAAGGCGTATCAAGAAAACACTGTAGGTACAATTGCTTTGAAACATAGTATTCTGGTACCTGAGTGCAGCCTGTTTATAGGCTGTTTTTATTTATATTGAAGAAACACTGCTCTAAAGATCTTGTTAACCCATTCATTGGCTTGATCTGTCCCATCCTGTCTTCTTGACATCCTGGCATCCTTGAGCTTCTAAATTTCAAAGATTTTAAGCCTATTTCAGTTTTGTCTCCTTGACCATAAATCAGTCCCTTTGAATCAGTTCAACTTTGTGATGCACAGACATCATGGAAGAAAAGCCTGGCAGTCAACTCTTGAAAGTTCCTAGGCATTGAATACTGTTTGGCTCACAGTTCTATTATGAAACAGAGGGAATAAATGGGTTGGCATCTACTCAACAGTAACCAGTTTGGATTTTTTTTTTCTTTAGGACTTGATTGTCACACTGCGAGACAAAGTACAAATGACATCTAGTTGAGAGATACCAAGCAAGGATACAACTAAATATCTTACTATGCACAGGCCAGCTCCACACAATAAAGAATTAACTGGTTCAGAATGTTGGTTAACTGGTGCATAGTGCTATGGTGGAGAAAACCTGTGCTTGCTAATTTGGCAGGAAGTTAGGCTTTCCTCTCCCTTCTCCAGGTGCATGTGGTAGAGACTGAGTATGCACTGGGAATTCCATGTGTTGTTCATGGAGAGCGTGAAGGGCAAGCTGGGATGGTGTTGCCTGCCATCTGACAGCAGTCAGGTGGGGCAGGAGGAGCAGGCCCTGGTACTTTCTCAGGTGTTTTATCCTGGGATTGAAAGAATTTCAGGTGTGGCTGGGGAGCATGGACATGATTGCTCTCTCTCCACAGGTGGAACAAAAGTAAAGAAAAAAAGGAGCAAAATAAAAAACTAAAAAATAAGATACCTAAGAAGGAGGAGAAAAAAGAATATATAAAGGACAAAAGAAAAATGGAAAGAAAACTCAGAAAGTGGAAAAAAAAGAGAGGAGAAAAAAAAACAAGCCAAAAGAAAGGATGGAAGGACAAAGAGAGAAAGAGCAAGACCCTTAATGAAATGGACTGACACTGTGACTATAACAATTTACTCAAACGTATCAGAGATTTTGGAGATGGCATAAGACAGGCCAAGGCTCAGGTCTGTTGTTCATGGGGTTGTTACGAGTTGTAGACCACTCTAAGGTACCCAACAACAACATGTCAGTTTTATTTACATACCACTCTTTCCTTATTCCATGTTTCCATTTGATTTCTTTTTTTCAGTCAGTGTTTGGATTACTTCTTTATCGTTTTCTTTGAAACTCAGATTCCTATGAAGAAAGAAGAGACCTGAGGGAAGGCATCACACATCAGTCAAAGACCTGTGGTGGGAAAAGGAAGAGGCTATATTTACTGTGGAGCTTCAGGGAACTATTGTCCAAAATGGTTAAGCTCCTTGAATGGCTTTGTTCTAGGCTTTTTACAGGAAATAGACAAAGGAGCAGTTCTGGTGCTCTCTCATTGGCGGTTTTAAAGCATCAGCCCTAATTTCAGAGCTTCAGCAGGGTAGGGGGTTGTGAGTTTGGATGTGTCCTGGCTGTTCAGATACAAGAATACTACAACAAGGTCAACAGCTTCTCTAGTCCAGTAGAAAAAGAAACATTTGCACAGAATGCAGCCTTTTCAGTTTTTCAGATAAGGAAGCAGAGCCTCTCTTCGCCCTTCCTAGGAGTTCAAACATTTTTGCAGAACTTCTCCTTTCCCAGAGCTGCTCTTGCATTAGGATAATCATCCAGGTGTATTATATTTTATGATATTTGCTTTTGGGGGTCTTTATTGCAGAGCAGCCATCTACCTAGTCTGGAATTTTTAACTTTTTGAGGAAATAAGGTTCAAACATTTGTAAAATTTTTTTAAAATTTTATTATTTTTTTTTTGGTGTACCTTTTTAATTTATATGCAGAACAGATCATCCAAGATGCTGGGCTGTACAAGGAGGAATGTGGCATCAGAATTGGTGGAAGAGTCATCAACAACGTGCGTTATGCAGATTACACAACCGTGGTTGCTGAAACTGAGGAGGACCTGAAGTGCTTGCTGCAGAGGGTCAAGGACTGCAGCCTTCAATATGCATTGAAGCTCAACATCAAGAAAACAAAGATTTTCACCACTGGGCCAATTGGCAGCATCAGTATGGATGGTGAAGAGATTGAGATAGTTAACAGTTTTAGTTTGCTTGGCTCCACAGTCAACACTCTTTGTAACAGCAGCCAGAAAATCAGGAGACGAATTGCATTGGGAAAGTCAGCTGTGAGGGACCTCTCAAGAGTACTGAAGAGCAATGACATCAGGCTGGAGACTAAGGTGCGCCTGATCCGGGCTACAGTCTTTACATTTATGTGCTAGGCATCAGAGAGTTGGACAATGAATAGGGATAATAGAAAGAGAATTGATGCCTTTGAGGTGTGGTGCTGGAGAAGAGTGTTGAATATACAATGGACTGCTAGGAGGACAAACAGGTTTGTCCTGGAGAGGGTGAAGCCAGAATGTTCCCTGGAGTCAAGGATTCTGAAGCTTCATCTGACATAATTTGGGCATGTTGCAAGGAGGGACTGGTCCTTGGAGAGGGACATCATGTTTGGGAGAGTGGAGGGATGGCACAGGAGAGGAAGACCCTCGATGAGATGGATCAATTCTGTGAGTGGAGTGGTGGGAATGAGTGTGTTTGAGATGGCAAGGTTGGCACAGGATAGAAAGGCGTTTAGGGCTCTTGTACATAGGGTGGTTATGAGTCGCAAGTGTCTCAATGTCACATAACAACAACAACAACAACCATCAAAATGGTTCTGACTGATACAGGAGGAGATTGCCCCTCCTTCTCCAGCAGAGCATCTGATGGATTCAAACCGCGTACCTCTTGGATTGCAGTGCAACTTCTTGCCACTAGGCCACCAGAGCTCCTCAAACATTTTTATACTGACTGAAACATTTTGTTATAGTTATATATTCTTGAGTCAGAATGAACCCATCGACTAATAGCTGACACTCCAGCGGGTTTTCAGAGGCTGAAAATGCATGGGCTGAGGTTGCTTGTCTATCTCACCCAGAACAGCTGGTGGATTAAAACATACGCCTTTGGGTTGGCAGCACAACTCCTTAGCACTAAGCCACCAGAGCTCCCTAGCCTCTCCTGATAGCTTGTCCAAAGTATATGAGATGGAATTTCACAATCTGGCCTCTAAGTGTCACTCTAGTAGTATACATTTTAGATTCTTGCAATTTTACACATCCTTATTTGGCACCAAGAACATCATTGCTGATGTCAGATAGATCCTGGCTGAAAGCAAAGGATAGTCTTTGTTCTCTGTTGACTATGCAAAGGCATTTGACTGTGTAGATAACAAATTATGGCTAACATTGAGAAGAATGGGAAATCCTGAACATTTAATTGTGGTCATGTGAACTCTATACCTAGACCAAGAAGCTGTTAT
>NW_006399883.1:768616-784622 GCF_000299155.1 Elephantulus edwardii
GGACAATTTGGTTTTTTCCATTCTCTTCTGTCTTTGTAATAACATTTTTAAAAATAAATTTTTATTTTATATTGATTTACTTATAAAGCATGGGAGAAGAATGGGCCGTCTTTTCCCATATGATTAACTACTTGTGAAAACCCATTGGAGAGGGTCAACTTTGGGTCAATTCTGACTTCATGATACACAACAGCAACAAGAACACATACAGTAACAGTTCTGAAGAATTTAAAGGAACATTTCTGAAGTTATTTACCATTTCTGAAGATGGACTTGCATGAGTACCTCAACAAGAAATTGCCAGAATATAAGATGGATTCCTAAGAGAATGTAGGACCACTGATAGATACCATTGTTAATATAGACAGATATTGCTAAAAACAAAGAATAACCAGAAGTTGTTAATCGGTTAGTCTTTGATTGGAGACTTACTTTATTTGTAGAGAGACAGCGTAAAACTGTGACCAGCAAGTCTATCAGCAATCCCCTTCAGCTCCTTGCTACTTTCCCGTATCACATCTTTCTCATAAGACACTGTTCATTAGATTGAGACAGATTCTATAAAAACCATAGGCTGGGCCTAGGGTCTCTTGGAGGACCCGGTGAAGTGTATATATAAAAGATTATATGTTACAAATTCTCAGTATATAATGGCTAAAAAGTATGTAAGTCCTTTGTTTTCCTTTTGAGAAAACAATAATTTGGACTCAGACATTTTTAGGGGGATCAAACTTTCTCCAAAAAGCCCAGGACAGCTTAATAATGGCTGAGGTAAAGTCTCAATTCTCACAAATACAAAGGCATATATAAATCCATTTTTAATAGATGAACCATAAACTGAAGCTTAAATAGCCCCTTTAAATTTTAGAATAGTATTGTGAGAAATTTTAAGTCTGAAAATGATCTTCAAGGTCAAGTACAATTTCTCAATAGTCACAGAAAAATTCAATATATCAAGTCCCATAGCTGGCAGGTATCCTTTACCAGATTAGTTATGCTAATTATCAGTCAGGGTTAAGGGGACACCTTTCCACATCAACTGTGATCAAGTTGATTTTGACTTGTAATAATCTCTATAGGACAGAGCAGAATTATCCCTGTCTTAAATTTTCCAAGGCTGTAAATCTTTTTGGCAAAATATCGTTTCATTTTTCTTCTATGGAATTGTTTGAATTTCCGTCCTTTTGGTTAGCAGCTGAATACCTTGCCAGAGCACCATCAGGGCTTCTTAGAATTTACCTCAGGAGATAATTTGTCTCTTAGATGCTATCATTGGGAAGCAGTCAGACTATACCTGTGAGAAGTTACTGATTTCTACCGCAAAATGAATCTGTCCGTTACTTTACTCAGAGCAGTGAGTACTTCTTTGTTCCTCAGATTAGAAATTAGAGGGTTAAGCATAGGAGTGAAGACGGTATCAATCATAGAAAGTATTTCATCTTGCTCTGAAGTGGACAGGTGTGAGGAATCATGTAGATGTTCACGGCTGGTCCATATTAGAGGCTCACCACAGCCAGGTTAGAGAAGTAGGTGTACAAAACTTTCTTCCTACCTTCTGACAAATTTATCTGAAGGACTGTGAGGAAGATGAGCATGTAGGATGCTATGATGGGTCCCAAGGGAAGAAGAGCAAATAAAACACAGACAATAGATACCATTGTCTCATACAAGGATATATCTTCACAAGAGAGCTTCAGCACAGCAGACTTCTCCCAGATGAAATGGTGGATTTCTCTGGAGCCACAAGAGGAAAAATGCATGGTATAGGTGGTATTGGTGTGAAAATTCAAGGCGCCTCCACCTCCAGGACACTAGGGTCATCTGCAAACAGATCTAGAGTGCATGATAACTGGGTACATCATGAGGTTGCAGACAGTCATTAAGACACGTGAGTCAAAAAAAGACACTCACCACCTCCAAGGTCAAAGAACATCTGGGATCCACAGCCAGTTTTTGAGGTGTTTTTCTTCCCAGAGGAAAACACTGATGACTATTTTTGATACTGTGGTGGAAATTAAGGCCAAAGTCGGAGAGAGATGGCTGAGCAATATGCACATGGGGATTTGGAGTCAAGAGTCCACTCCACCTGTATCAGGAGGATCAGGATGATGTTACCAGTGAAGGTGATGATGTAGGTGAGAAGAATGGAGGTGAGGATGCTGATGTACTGCAGCCCTGGGAAAAGTCCCAAGAAGAAGAAGTCAGTCAGGGTTTAGTTGCCTGTATGCACACTCTGGGCTTTCAGATTTGAAGTAGAAAGTGCAGAGAAGACAATAAAAACCAATATGTGCAAATACTTTGTCTTTTATTATAATTTGTCAACATATTTCCTTTGAATTCTATTATTAATAATGCAAAAAACCTCCAAAACTTTTTAACATGATAAGCTATTTAAAAAAATTTATTATTAATTTCAGTGAAAATTTACAGAGACTTTGGATTTCCATTCATTCATTGTTGCACTTTTCTCCCCTCCCAACCACACTCCTCCCAGTACATTACCCTCTTGTAAAAGTAAAAGAAAAATTCTTTCATTGTTTTACAATCCCTCCCCCCAGGTCCACTCCACTATTCAGCCTTTGCTCTCGACTCCTGTCATGACAAAAATACCTAATCACATATCCCCTTTAAACAGTTTTTTCACCTCATCTGTTTCAATGCAGTATACATTATTGAACCTATCTTTCTCAGTCTCCCCCCAACCCCAATGTCAGTCCTGTTTTACAACAGTGGCACCATACAGTATTTGTCCTTTTGTGACTGAGATACTTCACTCAGCATAATGTCCTCCAAGGTCACCCATTTTGCATAATATTGCATGAGTTCCTTGTTTTTCAATGTGATGAGCTCTTTTTAATAAAGTAGTCTTCTCTTCCTCTTTTGAAATATACCCTGTTGTACAATTTTGGTTATGAAAGGTGAGGCTCATAGGTTGAAGGTTGGAAGATGTAAAACTTTGCATTTTCATTGGAACAGATGAAAGAAAGAACCATTTAAAAGGTACATATGATTAAACATTATGTGACAACAGTCCAGAATAAGAGGCACACTGCAAAGTGCACTAGGAGAAGAGTGTGGGTGGTAGGAAGAAATTGTGGAACAAAAAATTAATATCTTTTTTAAAGAGAACTGGGAGGCGTAGGGAGGAAAATGTGCAGCAATGAATGAATGAATGAATGAATGAAAATCCAACTCTGTAAGCTTTCATTAAAATTACAAAAACCTCAAAAAAACTTTGCATTTTACAATGGAATACTACACAGCATGCAGGAGCAATGATTTGCAAATTATTACCTAACTTTGGAGGGACTGGAGAGCATTATACCGAGTGGACTGAGTCTCACAAGGACAAATATTGTATAAAACCATTATTGTAGAATTAGTGTAAGGATCCAAAGAGGGGGCAGGGTGGAAGCAGAGGGATGAAGATATGCAGGGGGAGGGGAGCTTAATCATGGAGTTATACAGTTTGATGGATGGCTGGTGAGGGAAATTGGAAGAATCTGTTAAACTAGCATAATGCAATCCCCTTAAACTCCGCCCCCCCCCAACTTTTCATCAACATTAACATGGATTTGGAAATAGCATAAACATGAAGGACACAGAGAGAGGTAAGAAAGGCTTGAATTGGTTGTATTCTTTGGAGAAAAAACCCTCTTGTAGCATGTCCAATATCTTTTAAGGATATGTGTGTTTTCAAGTTTCAACTGAATTATAGTTGCCCCTCCACTGGGTTTTCAGAGGCAGTAAATTGCTTAGGAGAAGATTTCCTATTTTTTTTGAGCAGCTGGTGGATTCAAACCACACACCTTTGGACTGACAGCACAATTCTTTACCACTAAGCCACCAGGCCTTTTGTTCATAGGGCCGTTATGAGTTGTGCTTGACTCAAAGGCAATCAACAACAACAACAAGAAGCCACCAGAACTCCCTTTCAAAAATATTGTTGTTGTTATGTGCCATCAAGTCAGAACCAACTGAGCTGAACCTCCGGTGCATTTTCAGAGGCAGTAAATCACATGGGAGGAGACTGTCCATTCTTCCATGGAGGATCTGGTGGATTGGAACTACATGCCTTTGGGATTGCAGGACAGCGTGTGTGTGTGTGTGTGTGTGTGTGTTTCTAGAATGTAAGTACTTTTCATCATTCCTAAACTTTGAGTGATCTGTCACACATGTAAAATTGTATAGACACACCACCTAGGGAGTGAGAGATGAGGGCATAGCAGTGCCTATAATATAGTGCTATGATTAGAAAAACACCCTACACACAAGGTTGACTACATGAGTTATGCAGTGGTTGAAAGCAGCAGAAGCTGTAACTCAGAGCCAAGTGCTTAGTTCCTTCTTAAATTCTCATTTCCAATAAGCCTAGAGAAAATCTGCATGAGTATCAGTCACCTTTCTGCATAGAGCATACATTTATGCTAAATATTAATATGTTAAAATTTGAAGGCTATGATAATTCCAGCCGTCAAATTATTAGAAATTATTGCTGTCAAAATGGAACTGATTCATAGCTGACCCTCCAGTGGAAAACTCAACCAACAAACCAACTAACCAAATGAATAAATAAACAAATGACTTTTGATTTTCTCAGAACATCATCATTAGTTAGCCATAAATCCCAAATAGATCAGATTTTGAACCAGAACTGGGGGTTGCTTAAATGACTAACCAGAATCAGCTATCTCCTACTCTATCTGAGCATTAATTTAGATGGCTGGCTTTTATTAGACTTGAACGGTTTGGAGTTCGTCCTACTTGGTTCTCTTATTGACTACATGATGCCAAAATTACACTGTGCTTTATGAAAACATGAAGAAAGAAATTATTACTTGCCAAATTTCAAATAAATTATTCCCTAAAAAATAATTTTCATGGCAATCAGAACAGAATCTTAGATGACCCTCCAGTGGGTTTTGTTGTTGTTGTTAAGTGCCGTCCAGTCACAAGCGACTCATAGCGACCCTATGAAGGAGAGTCCTCAACACTAGTGGGTGTTTAGAGGCCAGGTAAATTGTACGAGAGGAGTCATGTAAATTGTTCATCTTTCTCCCATGATGCTGCTGGTGAATTCAAATCGCCAGAGAGATGATGCCTTTGGGTTAGCAACACAACTCTCTATGGACCATGCAATGAGTGCTCCCTAAATAAGTGACTAGACAGTTACGAATGTCAGTATATCAGGTAGGAAACAACAGTTGAAATAGTCTGATTATCTGGTTCAAATCAAGACTTAATTATTACTGTTTGAATTGTTGACCTATCCTTTGGTGAGAATGGTGTGTTGAAGGCTCTTACCACTATTATGGTGCTGTTTATTATCTTTCTTCAGGTCTGTTAATTGTTGTTTAATGTATTTTTCAGGTCTATCATTTGGTGTTGATGTTGACCAATGTTATGTTTTCTTGATCTATTTTGTCATTCTTTAATAATTGTGTATTATTTAATCTTCCTTATTTTTTTGTAGCTTTCATCCTGAAGTCCATTTTATCAGTCCATTTAATAATTTGCCATTACTGCTTTTTGGGGATGTCATTTCTTGGTATATTTTTCCCAGTCTTTGATTTTTTTTTAAATTTTATTTTATTTTATTAGATCTGACTGGTACAGGAGGAGATTGTCCCTCCTTCTCCAGCAGAGCATCTGGTGGATTTGAACCGCACACCTCTGGGACTACAGTGCAGCTTCTTGCCACTAGGCCCTCAGAGCTCCCCTCTAGTCTCTCATTTTTAGTCTATCTTTTTGCTCATTCTTGGATGTGTCTCTTGTAGGAAACATTGATGGGCTTTGGTCTTTTTAATCCATTCTGGTACTTTTTTTTCTGTTTACTGGTACATTTGATCCACCAATGAATATCAACATGTCAGGTTTTATCAATTCCATTTTGCTGGGATTCCTGCCCTGGTTGTTTATGGTTACTATGGTTTATCCACTTTCCATTTGTGTCTCTTTGTGAAGGACTTTCATTAGAATTTCCTGTACAGTTGGGCTTGTTTCCACAAATTCCTTAAGTTGCTATTTTTCTGCAAATGACCTAATTTCTCCTTCATATTTGGTGGACATCTTTACTGGGTAACAATCATTGGCTGACAATTGTTTGTTTGTTTGCTGTTTTTTTTTCAGCCTTCTTTCTGTACATGCCATCCATTGTCTTCTTGCTCTCAAGGTTTCTGCTGAGAAATCTGACCTTAATCTATTTGTTCATCCTCTTTAGGTACTCTTCATTTTTCTTGTGCTGCTTTAGAATTAGATCTTTATCTTTGAGTCTGAAGAATTTTGCCATTTTATATCTTGATGTTTTCCTTTTGAGGTGTAGTCTGTTAGGGGTTCACTGAACTTCTTGAATGTGGAGTTCCTCATTCTTCAAAATACCCAGGGAGTTTTCTTCTATACTTCTTCCACAATTTTCTCAGTGCTTTTCCTTTTCTGGAATTCTGATCATATGCATGTTGTTCCTTTTAATATTATCTCACATGATTCTAATGTTTCCTTCATTTTCCTTTTGTCTTCTCTGTTTTTTTGCCCCCCCCCCCCAATATGTTTCCATTGAGGTTCTTGTCTTCCAGATCACAGAGTCTTTGTTCTGTCTCTTCTGTTCTGTTTTATTTTTGTCTCTCCAGCATGTTGGAAGCTTCAAACATTTTCATTTTGATAGTCTGGATTGCATCTTCATGCATTTCATTTATTTCCAGTACTCTTTACATCTTGTGATGATTTTTTAAAATTCTTCTATTGTATTGAGTCGTCTACAACTCGATGGCACTTAACAACAACAACAACAACAACAACGCGAGAGCTCCGTTGGCCTCATGGATAGAAATTGAGGCTACCAAGCTTAAAGGTGAGTGATTTTAACCTGTGACCCTCAGGCCTGGTTTTATTTTTTTTTGTCAAACATTCTTCTAATTGATATAGTACTGGTCTGTTCATTTGTTGTACAGAGGTAATCTTGTGGTTGCTGTGATGCTAAACACTGTGACACTGATGTGTTAAATGTGATAATGGTTACCCATGGTGGAAAGGGTTTGGTGGAGCTCGCCGATTAAAACAGGCTTGGAAGCAGGAATGGTATCCACTTCCAAAATAGCTTGCCTCCAAAAACTCCATGAACTTGGAGAAATGATGAAAGTTATACAAGTGTTCAAATATTTCCTTCCTAGAATCACTACGAGTCATCTATGAGTTGATAGCACTTAACAGCAACCACCTCCTTATATGTACTTTCAAGTCTTCGTTCCTTCTTCTACCTTCTTCCATAGTTGTTCATGTTCCTTCATGTTGATACATTTCTGCTGGATCCCTCTCTCTAGAGTGTTGCTGTTATATGTTGTTGAGTTTACTGTGACTTATAGTGACCCTATGCACTGTAGCTCTGAACCAAGCTCTATCCTGAGCTGATCTCATAGTCAATGACACAATCACTCTCATTACCCCAATTGCTGTGTCAATCCATATTATCCAGACTCGTCTTCTCCTTTTTTGTCACTCTCCCCTTCCAAACATGATATTCTTCTCTAAGAATTTGTGTCTCCTGGCAACATGCCAAACATGTGTGAGATGGAGCCTCACAATCCTTGTTTCCAAGAAGTAGCTTGTTTTCATCCTCTCCAGGACAAATTAATTAGCTCTCTTATAGTCCATGGTATATTCAGTACTCTTCTCCAGCACCACAACTCAAAGGCATCAATTATTCTTCTTTTATCTTTGGTTGTTGTCTAGTTCTCTGATGCATGACAAGTAATTGCAAAGATCATGACCTGAATCAGTGCACCCTAGTCTCTAGACTGACATCATTGCTTTTCAGCACTCTGGAGAGGTTGCTGACAGCAGATTTTCCTAATGTAATTAATTTTTTTATTTCCTGACTGTTGCTGCCTGCCAAGAATGTTGATTGTGGAACCAAACAAACTGAAATTGTTAACAATCTCAATCTCTTCTCCCATCTATCATGATGTTACCAATTGACCCAGTGGTAAGAATCTTCATTTTTTGGATGTTGAGCTTCAATCCATATTGCAGATGACCCTCTGTGGCATATGCTTCAGGTCCTCATCAGTTTCAGCAAGCAAGGTTGTGTCATCTGCATAATGCAAATTTTTGACGATTCTTCCTCCAATCTTGAAGTCATTCTTCCTTATAAAGTCCAGCCTTCCAAATGATGTGTTCTACATACTGACTGAAAAGATATAGAGACAGGACACCTCTGATGCACTCATTTTCTAATTTTGAACCATGTAGTATTTCCTTGCTCTGTTCTGACAAGTGCTTCTTGGTCCAAGTTAGGTTTTACATGAGCACGATCAGATGTTCTGGGATTCCTATTCTTTTCAAGGTCAGCCACATTTTTTGGCGATCCACACTGTCAAATGTCTTTGCAAAGTCTATGAGACACAGATTCTTCCGGTGCTCTTGGCTTTCAGCCAAGATCCTTCTTACATTGGCGATAACATCACTAGTGCAATGCCCTCCCCAAAACCTGGCTTGTATTTCTGGTACCATTCTAGACATTTTTAGATGATCCTCTGCAGGATTTTTCTTGTGTGTGCATTAGTGATACTGTTCAATACTATTGATTATTATTGATAATCACCTTTTTTTTTTTGGTAATGAGAATAATATAGATCTTTTCCAGTCAGTTGGCCAGGTAGTTGTCCTCCAGATTGGCAGAACCTGGTGAGCATGTCCAACCAGGGCTGCATCTGTTGGTTAAAATATGTCAACTGATATTTCATTAATTCCTAGGGCCTTATTTTTTACCAATTCCTGCAAAGCAGCTTCAACTTCCTCCTTCATCACCATAGCTTATTGCGTATTCACTTTATTTATGGCTTCCATTCTTTCTTCCACCCTTTGTACCTTCTTTGGTACCTGTTCATATGACTCTGCATCAGTATATTGCTTCTGCCTCCATATCTCTGGGATATTATCTGGGTATTCAATATGCTTTACTTTTTTAGGAGGGGGTGCAATTTATTTTTCACAATGTTTGAAACTGCCTAATGATTTCTTGATATTATGTCAAATTTTTCTTGGTATGCTTCTATTGTGTCTAAGTAGGTTGTTTAGAATTATTTATGTTTATGTTATTATTGATTCTTTACAGACTCAATTTGTTCTTTTTATGGAGGAAGGCAACTCACTGTACTAAGAGTCCTCCCTGGTCCTGTGGAGTGGGAAATCTTGTCTTTCCTAAAGTGATTCGAATTCTGTTCTTCAGTGCAGCCCTGCAGGAATCTTTCCTGAAAGCTGCCCCTCACTTCTGAAGTTTGTAAGTATCTTCAGTATTGCTGGTGTGTAGTGCAGCCAGGGACCAGCTTCCCCCTCACAATGTATGCAAATTATCATATTAGACAATGGGTGAATGAGGAAATGTGTGAAACACAATGAAAATGGATGAAGCACAATGCATACAAATTTTGTAAGCAAGCCAATATAAAAGAAAAATAGACAATAAGCAACAGGTAGGAAAATACTTGCAAAAAGAAATCTCAATATATAACAATATCTGGTATCTACACGCAGCTGCTGCTTTGATCTCACCAATGGGATGCCTCCCACATGACTCCAAGTAACACGACTGTCTCCAAGCATTTTCCTTCACCATTCATCTCAGGAATGGTCCTGTAATGATCTGAAGGTCATTCTTTTATGTTTTATTTCTTTCTTGATTTCGTTTGCTACACACATATTTTATAACAAAATCCAAAACCATTGCTATAGTACAACCTGATTTACAGTAACCCTATAGGATAGAAAGTAAATGCCTCATAAGTTTTCAAGGGCTCAAACTGCTTCATCTTTTTCCCCCATGGGGAAGCTGTGGGTTTGAATTGCTGGCCTTTTGGTTAGTGGTCAAGTGCCTTAGCCACAATGCCACCAGAACTCCTTCTGATTTTATAGACCCTATTACATGTTTAGCTTACCCCAAGGCACATCCAAATACTCTTGTTTGGGTTTCTTTTCCTGGTTTATTGGCTTTGGGGGTCATTGGTTTGTTTTTTGTTTTTTTAATTGAATTGTTTGTTTGGGTCTTTTTTGGGGGATGGTTTGGTTTTTTGTTGGGTTTGAGGTTCTTGGGGTTTTCTTTTGCTTTTAATTATAATTTGGTTGAACATTTTCAAAGAAAATTGATTTTCCATAAAAAAAATAAAAAGAAATTTAAATTAAAAAAGAAATTATTTTGAATAGAGTGAAATAACAAGGAGATTAAAAAGAATTTAAAATACCTAAGTTATGTTGATCCAATACATAAGACCCAAAATGTACTAAAAAAAAGAAATCTAGAAAGAAACAAGAAATCTGTTGTTGTTGTTGTTGTTATGTGCCATTGAGTCGCTTGCGACTCATAGTGACTACATGTACAACAGCCCTAAACTCTGCTCTGTCCTGTGCCAATCGCACTGTCTCTGACACTCCAATCCCGATTATCCCAATCACTGAACCAATCCACCTCATAGAGGGCCTTCCCCTCCTGTGCCGTCCCTCCACCGTCCCAAGCATGATGTCCTTCTCCAATGACTGGTCTCTCCTCACAACATGTCCAAAGTACGTTAGACAGAGCCTCAGAATCCTTGCCTCCTGCCCCCAACCCTCACCTCCTTGTACCCCCAATATGTTTTTCCCAATTAAAAAAAAAATAAAAGAATCCTTGCCTCCAAGGAGCCACCTGGTTCAACTCTTTCTAGGATGAATCTGTTTGTTTTTCTAGCAGTCCATGGTATTCTCAATACTCTTCTCCATCACCACAGCTCAAAGGCATCAATTCTCCTTCTATCCTCCTTGGTCATTGTCCAACCCTCTGATGCATAACAAGTGATTGTGAAGACCATGGCCTGTATCAAACTCAGCTTAGTCTCCAGAGAGACACCACTGCTCTTCAGCACTTTGGAGAGGTCCCTAACAGCAGACTTTCCCATGGCAATGCACCTTTTAATTTCCTGGCTACTGGTGCCAAGAGTGTTGACTGTGGAGCTGAGCAAACTAAGGCTGTGAACAATCTCAATCTCTTCACCATCCATCCTGATGCTGCCAATTGGTCCAGTGGTGAGAATCTTTGTCTTCTTGACATTGGGCCTCAATCCATATTGTAGGCTGTAGTCCTTGACCCTCTGAAGCAGGTGCTTCAGGTCCCCTTCAGTTTCAGCAAGCAGGGTTGTGTCATCTGCATAACGCAGATTGTTGATAAATCATCCACCAATCTTGACCTCGCATTTCTCTTCATAGAACCGAGCCTCCCGGATAATCTGTTCTGCATATTGGTTGAAAAGGTATGGAGACAGGATGCATCCCTGGCGTACGTCCTTCCCAATTTTGAACCATGCAGGGTTCCCTTGCTCTGTTCTGATGCCTGCCTCCTGGTCCAAGAATAGGTTTCGCATTAGCACGATCAAGTGTTCTGGGAATCCCATTCTTCTCAGAGTCAGCCACAGTTTGTTATGATCCACACAGTCAAATGCCTTTGCATAGTCAATGAAACACAGATAGACATTCCTCTGGTATTCTCTGCTTTCAGCTAAGATCCCGCTAACAACAGCTACAATATCCCTAGTACAAGAAATCTACTATATGCTTAATTTTCAAAGAATGTCTAGAAATATTTTTCTCTAGGATTCATAGGCAGCAACAAATTCTTAACTCACAAGAACACAATATTTATATGGATAGGAGGAAACAGATTCATCTCTAGTGATTTTAAGGATAATTAAAAGAATGAGAATCTATTAAGATTTTCCAGAGAAGGAGCCACAAGGATCCCTCCTCTCAGCCCATTACAATAGACTGCCTTCAATGTAATTATCAGTATTGTTGATTTTAAAAAAAAACCTTTAAAAAATCTGACAGAATTATTTTGGTCTTCATTTCTCTCCACTGACAAGTTACCAATTAAGTGAGAGAGCTAAAGAAAGATACCAACATCCAGAAGTTCTCAGAAAATTTGCTTTCTTCATATTCTAAAGAAGGAGCTCTGGTAACGTATAGCATTCCCTTTCATGTTTCTAACTGCAAGGTCATTAACTTGAATGTCTTAACTGCAGTGCAGGAGAAAAATTGACAATTTATTCCCATAGAGATTTATAGACCAGAAACCCTAATGGAGGGTCACTATGAGCTAATCAGTTAAACTGAGTTCAATAGCAATGATGGGTTTTGGTTTTATTATAAAGAAACTAAATCTAGAATAAGCTCCAGGAAAGAAGGGCTCATGGAATCCAGGATACAATATAAATTATGATTGGAACTGCAATGACATTCTTTTTAAATGAAGAACTCAATTCTCAGGAAGGTAAATGGACCTTCTCAGAAGAGAAGCCAAAGTCCAAGATGGTAAACTAGTGACTGCCTTGGTGATTTCACCAAATACAGAGGCAAAGAACTTTGAATTATTGTTGATATGTACTGTGGAGGTGGAGTTGAAATTGACCCATAGCTTACCCTCCAGCAGGCTTTCAGAGGAAGTAAATTGTAGGGGAGGAGATTGCCCATCCTTCTCCAGCAGAGCAGCTGGTGGACTGAAACTGCATGCCTTTGGGATTGCAGTACAGATTCTTAACAGTACGTCACCAGAATCTCTGCACTATGGGTACAATTGCAAAACAGTTACTGATTTAGGGATTTCGCCAATTACAGAAGCAAAGGGAATTGTATTAAATTACAGAAATACAACCAGAAGACAAGACATAGTTCTTGCAAGAGAAATTGTTGGAATAAAGACTACATAGAGCTCTGATAACTTAGTGGTGAGGAGTTGTGCTGCCAGACCAAAGGCACCTGAAACGAATACATCACCTCCTCTACTGGAGAAAAATGAACTATCTCCTCCTACGCAATTTACGTTCTCTGTAAATTCACTGGAGAGGCGGCTATGAGCTTGTTTCCACCTGACAGGACAGGACAACAATAGGAACAAGGCAACATAGAATTGGGACTTGAGTTGCAAGACATTCAGTGACAGACAAGTTGGGAAAAATGTTCTTGCTATTACCCAAAACCTTAGGTTTTTTCCTCCTGGGACAACATGATCTGCTTAGTTGATTCTGGGTTCAGAGATTAAGAGATTTATTTGAAGTATATACCATTGGGAGAAACAAAATTCTCACAGCTCTCCATAATCCGCTCTGTTCTTCATTTCTTTTGACAGATTTATATAGTGAATACAACCATTTATATAGTCAATATATAAGATTTATATAGTGAACTCAATGGCACAGACAAACAACAAGAAAACTGTAAAAAAGAAGCCAGGATAAAAGTGTCTTTGAGAAATCAAGACTTATGTAACTATCATGTATAAGGAGGAATTGAAATGACCACTCACATTCCTGGGGAAAGACACTTGCTCAGATTTTACGCAGGTTCATACCGCAGGCTGATTTCTAGGCTCAGAACAGAACAATACAGTATGTAATCATCATCATTACAGTAAGTTGTTGTTATTGTGTGCCATCAAGTTGGACCCAAATTAAAGTTCCAGAAGGTTTTCACAGAAGGTATATCACACTGAAGATGATTTCTATGGAGCAGGTGAGGGACTGACACTGTGTTTCTTTGGCTTGACAAGGCAACTTCTTGCCTCTAGGCCATAAAAGCACCCTAATATAAGAATAATAACACTAATAATGCAGCAACTTAGAAATAAGCTTTTTTGTAGAGGAAAAAAGCCTGTAACCCACTGTTGTTAAATGCCAACAGATCTGATTTTTTTACTATCTTCACAGTCCCAGATACATTCTAGCCCTTATTTACAATTACTGTGCCAATCAGTCTCGTTAGGAAGCTTCCTCTCTTTTACTGACCCTCCGCTTTGCCGCTCTCATTTCCTTTTCCATGTACTGGTTCCTGCTGACAACACACCTGGAGTATGTGAGACAAAGCTTCACCATTCTTTTTCCTAAATTGCACTTCCTCCAAGACAGACTTGTTTGTTCTTTGGCAGTCTCTGGGCTATTCAGTACTCATTTCCAACACTACAACTTGAAAGTATTTTAGTTTATCTTATTTTATACTGATTTACTTACAAAGTTCACGTACATTGTTTTTCACACTGGGTCTTTCCCCTTTCTTTTACCCAACCCTCCCTCCACCCATAAAATTGTGCAATCTTATAGTTACGCCTCCCCACCTTATATCCTCATACTCATTCTAGAATACTATCTTTGATCTTCCATAACAAGTGTTTTAAGTCTTCTTTACTTTCAGAAAGCAAGACTGTATTATCTATATAACAAAAGTATTGATGAGTCTTCCTCCAATCCCATTACCACATTCTTATACATATGATACAGCTTCTCAAATAGTTTGCCCTGATTCACTCAGATTGAATAGATATGGAAAAAGGATATAATCTGGGTGCATACTTTTCTTGATTTCAGACCATCCATTGTTCCCCTGTTCTGTTCATGGTAAGGTCTAGGTAAGTGTTCTGGAATTCCTACTCTTTTCTATGTCAGCCATAGTTTGTTATGATCCACACAATCAAATATCTTTGAACAGTCAATACGGCACAGAAAAAAAGATCTTTATTGTGTTCTCTGCTTTCAGACAAGATCCATCTGACATCAGCAATGATATCCCTCTTCCACAGCGTCTTCCGAATCCAGATTGCATTTTGTGAAGTTCACTGTTGATGGACTACTCTTGATGAGCTGGTGTGTTTTTTTTTAAATACTTTTCAGTAAGATTTTATTTGTATGTTATATTAATGATATTGTTTGATAATTTCCACTTTCTACTAGTTCGCGGTTTTTGGAATGGGAACAAATATGGATCTCTTCCAATCAATTGGTCTGGTAACTGTCTTCCAAATGTATAGGAATATGTAGTGAGTATGCTCAGATCTGCATTTGTTTATGGAAATGTGTCATTTGGTATCCTGCCAATTCATAAGGCCTTTTTTTTGCCAATTCTTCAGTGAAGTTTGATCTTCTTCCTTAATTATCACTGATTCTACATCACATGTAGCTTTCTAAAATGGTTCAGTGTTGACCAATTTTTTTTTAGAATGATTCTTTGTATTTCTTCCATCTTCTTTTTATGCTTCCTAAATTACCCAAGATTTTGCCCATAGAATACTTCTGTGTTGCAATATGAAGTCTGAATTTGTTATTCAGTTCTTTAAGCTTGAGAAAGGCTGAGTGTCTCTTCGATTTTCTAATTTAGCTCTTTATAATATTTTACACTGTTTTCTCAAGCTGTCCTTTGAAATCTTCTGGTCAGCTCTTTATTTTTTTTTACAGTATTTTTTTAAAAAATTATTTTATACTGATTTGTTTACAAAGTTTGTATACATCGTATTTCATATTATATTTCATTCACATTTTATTTCCTATAATCATTCCCATTCATTGTTGTTGTTATGTGCTGTCAATTTGCTTGGGACTCATAGCAACCCTATGTACAACAGCCCTAAACCCTGCTCTATCCTGTGCCAATCTTATTGTCTTTGTCACACCTACCACATTTATCCCAGTCACTGAATCAATCCATCTCATTGAGGGTCTTCCTATCTTGCTCTGTCCCTTCACCCTCCCAAGCATGATATCCCTCTTCAAAGACTGGTCCTGCCTTGCAATATGTCTAAAGTATGCCAGATGAAGCATCAGAACCCTTGCTTCCAAGAAGCAGCCTGGTTTCATCCTCTCTAGGGTAAAATTGTTTGTTCTCCTAGTAGCCCATGGCATATCCAACACTCTTTTCCAGCACCACAGCTCAAAGACTTCAATTCTTCTTCTATCACCCATATGATTGTCCAGCTTACTGATGCATAGCAAGTGATTGCAAAGACCATGGCCTGTATCAGGCACACCTTAGTCTCCAGATTGACATCTTTGCTCTTCAGTACTTTGGAGAGGTCTCCGACAGCAGATTTTCCTAATGTAATTCATCTTTTAATTTCCTGGCTGCTGGTACCAAGAGTGTTGATTGTGGATCCAAGCAAACTAAAGCTGTGTACAGTCTCAATCTCTTCACCATCCATCCTGATGCTGCCAGTTGGTCCAGTGGC
>NW_006399883.1:784722-801733 GCF_000299155.1 Elephantulus edwardii
CAGCAGATTTTCCTAATGTAATTCATCTTTTAATTTCCTGGCTGCTGGTACCAAGAGTGTTGATTGTGGATCCAAGCAAACTAAAGCTGTTAAGAATCTTAAACTCTTCATCAGCTATAATGATGCTGTCAATTGGCCCCGTGGCGAGAATCTTTGTTTTTTGGATGTTGAGTTTCAATTCATATTTAAAGCTGCAGTCTTTGACCTTTTGCAGCAAGTATTCCAGGTCCTCCTCAGTTTGAGCAAGCAAGGTTTTGCCATCTGTATAACACAGATTGTTGATGAGTCTTCCTCCAATGCTGATACCACATTTTTTCTCTTAGAGCCCAGGCTCCAGGATAATCTGTTCTGCATATAGATTATAAGAAACATAAATGCAGACTATACATTTGCATTTCACCTGATGGTATGCATAGGAATGAGATCGATTATATCTGTGGAAAGAATAGCTGGAGAAGTTCAATATCAGCTGCAAAAACCAGGCCTGGTGTTAACTGTAGAATAGACCACCAACTATTCATATGTAAATTCAACCTGAAGCTAAGGAAAATTAAGTCAAATCCATGGGAACCAAAAATTCCCATTCATCATGGTGTTTTTTTTTTAGAATATATAGATTATTTAATCCAGTCACGATACTTTGGGATTGCATTTCTTAATCTGCAGCACTCATGCCTGGTTTAAATTGTTTTTTATTCAAACATTCTTCTACGTGGTATAGCACTGGTCTGTGTACTGCTGTACAGAGGTAACTCGTGGTTGCTGTGATGTTAAACACTGAGAGCTGATGTGCCAAATGCGATAATGGTTACCCTTTGTGGACAGTGTTTGCTGGAGCTTCCTGATTAAAACAAACTTGGAAACAGGAGTGGCATCTACTCCCGAAATGGCTTGCCTCTGGAAACTCTGTGAACAGTGCTCAAGTCTTTCATTCATAGAGTTGCTATAATGTGACGGCACTTAATAACAACACAACTAGTTTATTAACAAAATTTGAATACATTGTTTTCAAGAACAAATTCTTTTAATTTCCCTCCCCCTCCCTCATTAAATTGTACAATCCCATGATTAATACCCCTCTTCTCCTGCACATTTTCATCCCTCTGTTTCCAATCTCTCCCACCCTTCTTGGATCCTGATACTCATTTTACAATAATGGTTTTATGCAATATTTATCCTTGTGGGACTGAGTGAGTTCATTCAGCATAATGTTCTACAGTCCCTCCCAATTTAATTAAAAAAAATCATTGCTCCTGCATGCTGCATAGTATTCCATTGTGTGAATGTGTCATATTTCTCAATCCATTCACAAGAACACCCCAAATGTCCAACCATTTATTATGTTTTCTAATATTAGTCACCATTAAATTATGTCTATAATTACCTTGTCTTTCCAGATCCCCACTGGATCTTTCCCATTTTCTTTACCCACCCTCCCTCCACCCACAAAATTATGTGACCCTTTGATTTCCTCCCAGTCCAACCTCACCTCTCTGTTCCTGCCCCTCCTCAGATCCCTTATACATATTTTACTAGTCTTCTGTTACTACAATAATCATCTTATGCAGTATTTGTCCTTATGAGACTGAGTTAGTTCACTCAGCATAATGCTCTCCAGTCCCTTGCAAATTTTGTAGTAATTTTTGAAATCATTGTTCCTGAGTGCTGCATTGTATTTCCTTGTGTGAATGTACCACATTTTTTTCCAATCCATTCGATTATGGTTGGACATTTGGGCTGTTTCCTTGTTTTTATAATGGTGAATAATTCTGCTATGAACATTAGTGCACAAATCTGTTTGTCTCTCAGTTCTAATTTTCTTGGGGTATATTCCTAGCAGTGAAATAGCTGGGTCATATGGAATTTCTATGTTCAGCTTTTTGAGAAAATGCCAAACTGCCTTCCAGAGTGGTTGTACCAGTTTACAATTCCACCAACAATGTATAAGAGTTCCTATCTTACTGCATCCTTGCCAATATTTACTTGGTACCCTATTAAACTTTGCCACTGCTATTGGGGTGAGATGGTATCTCATTGTGGTTTTTTGATTTGCATCTCTCTTATTGTCAGTGATTTTGAGCATTTCTTCATGTGTCTATTGGCCATCTGAATAGCTTCCTTGTGAAAAGTCTTTCCAATGTCTTTTCCCCACTTTATAATTGGGTTATCAGTCTTTATCTTGTGGTGGCTCTGTGGTATTCTGTAAATTTTTGTTATGAAACCCTTGTCTAAGATGGAATTGCCAAATGTTAAGGTCTTTTATCATTTCTCCCCCCTTTTCTTTTTTTTGCCTCTTCATTTTAGTGTAATTTTCAAAATTTTTTTCTGATATTCATTGTGTTACTTCCTTTATCTCTGGCCTTTTTAATTACCTTTTGTTTTTTTGATTGAGAATATCATCCCGAAACTCATCTTTTCTTTGATCACTAGTATTCAGTACTTTGAAACTATTCTTTTTTTCCCTTTTAATAATTTTAATGAAAATTTACAGAGATTTTGGATTTCCATTCATTCATTGCTGTACTTCTCTCCCCGCCCAACCCTCCCCCCACCGAAATTATTCTTGGGATAATTTTTCAGATGGTATAGACTCAAAGTTACACTTCGGTTCTTGTGGATTTGTTTTCATTTTCTTCAGCTTCAGTTTGGACTTTCACATGAGTAATTGGTGGTCACTTGCTTCCTGAAAATGAGGAGGAACTAAAGTACTTAGTGCAGATGATCAAACACTGCAACCTTCAATATGGATTGCATCAACATCAAGAAAACAAAAATTCTCACCACTGGACTGATTGACAACAGCATGATAGAGAAAAGATAGAAACCATCACTGACTTCATCTCTTTGGCTCTACAATCACTTGATACAATCACACTTGGTACCAGCAGTCAGGAGATCAGGAGAATTATTGCACTAGGAAAGTGCAGTCAGGGACTTCTCTAACTCATTGAGGAGCAATGACATTAGTTTTAGGACTAAGGTGCATCTGCTTCAGGTCATGGTCTTTTCAATCACAGTTGGATAATGAGTAAAGATATTGTTGTTGTTTGTTGTTATGTGCCGTCGAGTCATTTGTAACTCATAGCGACCCTATACACAACAGCCCTAAACCCTGCTCTATCCTGCGCCAACTGCACTGCCTCTTACACACCCATCCCGATTACCCCAGTCACCGAATCAATCCATCTCATAGAGGGTCTTCCCCTCCTGTGCCGTCCCTCCACCCTCCCAAGCATGATGTCCCTCTCCAAGGACCCGTCCCTCCTGGCAACATGTCCAAAGTATGTCAGATGAAGCCCCAGAATCCTTGCCTCCAAGGAGTAGCTTGGTTAATCCTCTCCAAGATGAATCTGCTTGTTTTCCTGGCAGTCCGTGGTACATTCAGTATTCTTCTCCAGCACCACAGCTCAAAAGCATCCACTCTCCTTCTGTCCTCTCTAGTCATTGTCCAACGCTCTGATGCATAACAAGCGATTGCAAAGACCAGGGCTTGTATCAGGCGCACCTTAATCTCCAGAGAGACACCGTTGTTCCTGAGTACTTTAGAGAGGTACCTAACAGCAGACTTTCCCGTCGCAATACACTTTTTGATTTCCTGACTGCTGGTGCCAAGAGTGTTGACCATGGAGCAGAGCAAACTGAAGCTGTGAACACTCTCAATCTCTTCATCATCCATCCTGACACTGCCAATTGGTCCAGTGGTGAGAATCTTTGTCTTCTTGACATTGAGCCTCAGTCCATACTGAAGGCTGCAGTCCTTGACCCTTCACAGCAAGTGCATGACAGAAGAAAAAATAATGCTTATAAACTGTGATGTTGGAGACAAGCACTGAATATCCCCTGGACTGCCAAAAGAACAAAGAGATATGTCTTGGAGAAGATGCAGCCAAAGTGCTCCTTGGAGGCAGATATGACAATGTATCATCTCATATAATTTGAATTTGTTGCTAGGAGAGGATATTCCTGGAGAGGATCATAATGGTTAGAAGGAACAGTGAAAGAAAGGAAGACTTGCATCCAGGTGGATTGTCAGTGACTGCCACAATGGTCTCGAGTGTGTCAGAGGTTGTAAGGTTGGTGCAGGATAGGATAGGGTTCAGGTCTATTGTTCACATGTTCATAATGAGTTTTACTTGACTCAAGGACACCTACGAACAAATATCTGTTGGCTGTTCCATAATCAACCTTTCACATTGTTTTGTTTGCTGATTTTGAGCTTTACTATTGATTCTTCCCACAAATGTAGTCAATCTGATTTCTGTGTAATTTTATTCTGGTGAGTTTCATGTGTGTAGTCACCATTTGTTTTGTTTGGTGTGTGTGTGTGTGTGTGTGTGTGTGTGTGTGTGTGTGTGTGTGTTTTAAAGAAAGAGATTTGCAATGAACAACTCATTGAGTGTTCAAAATTCAGTGTTTTGATCTCCAGCTTGATTTCTCTCATCAAATCTGTATCTTTTTGATACCAGTATCTGTATTTTGATATCAACTGCCAGTCCTTCTTTGTTTCTACCTTTTGCATTCCAACAACAAATTATTTTTAATGCATCTCGATCTTGTTGTAGTTGTGTGCTGTTAGGTAGAAAACAACTCATAGTGAATCCTCTTGTGGGTTTTTAGAGGCAATGGGAGAAGATTGCTCATCCTTTGCGAGTGGAGCAGCTAGTGGATGTGAACAGCATGGCTATGAGATTGTAGCATTTTCATACTACAAGACCACCAGAACCCCCACAAAAGTTGATAGAAATTTCCAATATTTTTCCCCCCTTTGGCTTTAGTTGTTGGTGTGTATATTTGAATAATAGTGGTAGTCTTAATTTCTTCTTCTTTGAGTCTAGATGTAGGAGTGTATATTTGAATAATATTTGTGTTAACACATCTTTCTTGTATGCATATGGGCATTATCCTGTCACTCACAATATTATATTTCAGAATGGAACTTGATATTGACTTTTTGACTAATAATGCAATACCTGGGAGTCCCAGAGCACTTCATTGTGCTCATGTGAAACCTATACCTGGACCAGGAGGCTGCTGTGTGAACAGACTAGGGGAACACTAAATGGTTTAAAATTAAGAAGATGGTGTGTCAGGCTTGTATTCTCTTTCCATACCTATTCAATCTATATGTTGAGCAAAGTATTTGAGAAGCTGGAGTCTTTGAAGAGGAATGTGGCATCAGGATTGGAGGAAAACCAATAATCTGGATCATGCATACCACACAACCTTGTTTGCTGATAGTGAGGACTTGAAAGAGTTGTTGCAGAAAATCAAGGAATGTAGCCTTCAGTATGGATTGCATTTCAGTGGCAAGAAAACAAATATTCTTACCACTGGACTGATAGGCAACATCCTGATGGATGGAAAAGAGATTGAAACTGCCAACAGCTTCATCTTACTTGAATCCACAATTAATAACCTTTAATAACTAGCAGTAAGGAAATCAGGAGACACATTGCACTGGGAAAATTTGCAGTCTCCAAATTATTGAGTTGTGATGATGTCACTTTGAGGACCAAGGTGCATCTGATGCAGGCTACGGTCTTTCTGATCACTTGCTATGCCTCTGAGAACTGGACAATAGACAAGGATGACAGAAGAAGAATTGAAGCCTTTCAGCTGTGCTGTTGGAGAAGCGTACTGAACATCCATGGACAGCAAAAATAAGAAACAAATATGTCGTGGAGAGGGTGCAGTCAGAGGGCTCTTTAGAGGCTCTTTTTGAGGCTTCACCTCACATACATTGAGCTTGTTGCTAGGAGGGGCTATTCCTTGAATAGGGATATGATGCTTGGAAGGGTGAAGTGCCGGCGAAGGAGAGGAAGACCCTCGATCAGGTAGATTGACATGGTGACTGCCTCAGTGGACTCTGGTGTGTTGCAAGTGCGAAGATGGTTCAGGATAAGATAGGGTTTGTATCTGTTGTTTATAGGGTTGCTCTACATTGTACTTGACTCTATGGAACCTGACAACAACAATTCTGTTACACCCTGTAGTGTCCATTGTGTAGCCGGGGGCCTTCAAAGCTTACAGTCATTAAAAACATAGCAACTGGGCCCTGCAGTATCAAAGTCAGGAACAGAATGAGGAAATGGAATGGTAGTATTGTTGTATGCCTTGAGCATTGAGCATTATCTTTTTAAAAGAGCTCTCTCTATATAGCAACTTGAAAAAAAATACATAGGAATATTATTTTTTGTGATATATAATTTTGGGGTTTTTAAGAATTATTTTATACTGGTTTACATACAAAGTTGTTCACCATAGCAAGAATATGGAAACAGCCCAAATGTCCAACCACAATGGAATGGATTGAGAAATCATGGCATATTCACACAATGGAATTCTATGCAACACGTAGGAGCAATAATTTTGTAAATTACTACCTGACATGGAAGGGACTGGAGAGCATTATGTTAAGTAAACTAACTCAGTCTCATAAAGACAAATACTGTATAAGACCATCATTGTAGATCAAGTACGAGGATCCAAGGAGGTGGGGAGGCTTAATCATAGGTCACACAATTTCATAGGTGGAGGGAAGGATAGATAAACGGAAGGGGAAAAATCCGATGTGAAAAACATTATTGTTTTAATGTGTCATTGAGAAAGAACTGACTCATGGCTAACTCTCTAGTAGATAAACAGAGGCTGGAAATTATAAGGGAAGAGATTTCTCATCTTTTTCTTATGGAGCAGAGCAGTTTCTGTATTAGAACTTCATGCCTTTTGATTGGCAGTGCTACTCCTTACCACTTGACTATCAGAGCTCAGATAGGAATTTAAAGGGTGTATAAGTTTATGTTAATGAAGGAGAGAGAAATCAGAAAAAGATGATGAGAGTGGATGCACAATTCTAAGGATATAGCCAGTATCACTGGATTTTACATGTTAAAATTGTTGAATTCATCTGTTCCCTGTGTATATACTCAGCAACAACAAAATAAGCAAAATTTGAAAAATGAAAGATTTTCTTAGAAGGAAAGATTTTGATAATGGTAATGATGATATTAATAAAAATGGGGGAAGTTTAAAGATAATTTATTAATCATATTTATGTTGTTGTTGTTGTTGTTGTTATGTGCCGTCGAGTCGCTTGCGACTCATAGTGACCCTATGTACAACAGCCCTAAACTCTGCTCTGTCCTGTGCCAATCGCACTGTCTTGGACACTCCCATCCCAATTATCCCAGTCACTGAATCAATCCACCTCATAGAGGGCCTTCCCCTCATGCGCCGACCCTCCACCCTCCCAAGCATGATGTCCTTCTCCAAGGACCGGTCTCTCCTCACAACATGTCCAAAGTATGTTAGACGGAGCCTCAGAATCCTTGCCTCCAAGGAGCCACCCGGTTTAACTCTTTCCAGGACAAATCTGTTTTCCTAGCAGTCCATGGTATTCTCAGTACTCTTCTCCAGCACCACAGCTCAAAGGCATCAATTCTCCTTCTATCCTCCCTAGTCATTGTCCAACTCTCTGATGCATAACAATTGATTGCAAAGACAATGGCCTGTATCAAATGCACCTTAGTCTCCAGAGAGACACCATTGCTCTTCAGTACTTTGGAGAGATCCCTAACAGCAGACTTTCCCATGGCAATGTGCCTTTTCATTTCCTGGCTACTTTTGTTATTACTTATTTTATTAAGAATAGTGTCCTCTGCCTTAGTAGTTAAACTATGTCAACACCAATGAACTTGATCATGAATGAGATTGTGAGGATGGTGCATTCAGATTTGTTTTTCTTAAAGTTGTTAGGAGTCATGGTCAACTTAATGGCCCCTAACAATAGCACCACCACTACCACCACCAGCTACTGTAAGCTACACTCGTAATAGCTATGATAATACATGCATACAGTTAAGCTATTTTCATTAGGTGGATAAATCTAACTATTAAATGTAGCAAGGAAAAATGAAAAATGGAAAAATTCAGTAGGAAAAAAGAGGAGGGTAAATCATTCTTAACTTTTTCTGAATTTATCTTTTTTTATTATACTAGTTTATTTACAAAATTTGAATACCTTGTTTTCCAGAACAGATTCTTCCAATTTCCCTCACCTCCCCCAACCCATAAAGTGTACAACTCCATGATTAATCCCCGCTACCGCTGCACAACCTCATCCCTCTGCTTTTACCCTCTCCCCCCTTGGATTCTTATGCTCACCTTACAATAAGGGTTTTATACAATATTTATCGTTTTGGGATTGAGTTAGTTCACAAACCATAAAGCTTTTCAGTCCCTCCCAATTTAGGTAATAATTTAAAAGCTATTGCTCCTGTGTGCTGCATAGTATTCCATTGTGTGAATGTACCATAATTTCTCAACCCATTCATTTGTGGTTGGACATCTGGGCTGTTTCCATATTCTTGTGATGGTGAATAATGCTGCTGTGAACATTGATGTACAAGTCTCTATTTGTGCCTCAGTTCTCATTGTCTCAGGATATAATCCAAGTAGTGGAATAGCTGGGTCATATGAAATTTCTATGTTCAGCGTTTTGTGGAAGTGCCAAATTGCCTTCCAGAGTAAATTTAACTCTTTATGATTCCTGTTCACATATTTAATCTGTTATTTAAACTTATAGACAAAACAATAGCCATGCAAATTATAGATAAAAATAGAAAAGGACACATGAACAACTCAATTTACAGGAAAGAAGAGTTATCTGGGAAGGCTCTATTGTGAATTAATGTTTGATCTCTTGGAGAATGAAGATTCAGTGAAGAGGGCTAAGAATAACGAGATGGATAAAAACACATATTTAAAAAGAAGAAACAGCAATCAAAAAGTTAGTGCTAGAATTGTATTGAACTTGATCAAAGATTTGTAGATATAAAAAGAATGAGTTTTCTAATAAAAATAAATCAAAGTTGGTTACGTTAAACTCAACTGAAAACACCACTGTGGTCTTGAGTATAGCTCCATAAATAAGCAAATATCAATATCCTAAAAGATTGATCTTTCTTTGTCTTTCATGATACTATAGTTTCAGTACTATAATGAAAAACATCTTGGAATTTGAGTTGACTGTTGACACTCTAAAAAGTTAAAGGATAGAACATTTTTGAGAAGGACATTGTGGAAACAGGACGTTTTCACATTTGCAGTACTTTCCCATCCTTTTCTTCAGAGCCCCTACAACTTCTTTGTTCCTTAGGCTGTAGATGAGAGGATTGAGCATGGGGATCACTATGGTGCCAAGCACAGCTCCTATCTGGTCTTGCTTGGGAGTGTGTGAAGAGCTGGGCATCATGTAGATGAAGATGGCCTGACCAAAGTAGAGACTCACCACAGTCAGGTGAGAAGAGCAGGTGGCCAGGGCTTTGTTCCTCCCCTTGCGGGATTTCATCCTAAGTACAGTGAAGAAAATGAAGGTGTAGGATAACAGGATGAGAACAAAAGGAATCAGAAGAAACACAATAGTCGACACAAACTTCACCATCTCGTAAGCTGATGTGTCCACACAAGAGAGTCTCAAGATGGCAGGCATCTCACAAAAATAATGATTAATTTTCCTGGAGCCGCAGATAGGGAAATGCATTGGGTAAATGGTATGGACAAGGGCTGCAAGAGCTCCTCCTATCCAGGCTGCAGCAGCCATTTGTAGACAGATCCTAGGGCTCATGAGGATTGTGTATCTCAGGGGGTTACAGACAGCCACATAGCGATCATAAGCCATGAGAGTCAAGAGAATACACTCGGCAAGGCCAAGCGTGAGAAAGAAAAACAACTGAGTTGCACAGGCAAAGTAGGAAATGTTCTTTCTCCCTGTGAAGTAGTTGGTCACTGTCTTGGGGACTGTGCTGGTGATGTAAGAAAGGTCAATGAGGGAGAGCTGGCTAAGCAGGAAGTACATGGGGGTGTGGAGACGGGTATCCATCGAAATGAGGAGGATCAGGAGGGCGTTTCCGGTGAAAGCAATGGTGTAGATGAGGAGGATGATGAAGATGAGGAGGTGGGGATACTCGAAACCAGGGAAGAGCCCTAGAAGGATGAAGTCATCTGACGTCACATTATTTTGATCCATGTTTTCATGCGAACATTTTATTTGAATTGAAAACCTAGAGGCAAAATAATAGAAGATATGCATTGTGAATATATTTTTGTCTCCTGATCAGCACCATCCTCTGTGTACACCTATGGCCAAAATTAAATCAAGAAAAAACAATTCTTAATAAAGAGAATCTTTTGTTTGTTTTTTACATCAGGGCAAATGAAAATTAAAAAAAAGATTATATGTTACAGCTTATCTGATGTGGGAAAAATGAATATTTATTCATTTAACAGGTAATAGTCTCTAAATTGATCATCTTTTTTCACATATCTTTTTAATGGGTCCTAGACGGCTATGGACTTTGAGGGAGAATGAGGAACAATTTCCCCCTGTGCAATTTACAGTCTCCAAAAGCCTGCTGGAGGGTCAGCTATAAGTTGGTTCTAACTCAATGACAAAGAACTTATATTAGCATTTTTGAATCTGGCATACTGTAGGTTTTTAAAATGATCTTTTCTACCTTTGCAACTACAGAGCCTCTCTTAGGCTTCTCGTGAGGCTCTCTCTCAATCCTAAACTCAAGAAATTTTAATTGTCAATCAAACTTCTCATTTCCTGAGTTTATTCAGTCTTTCACTGTTAGCCTACTTTTTGAGTTTCACACTTGAATAATCTCTTTACTTAATTAACAGCTTATACTGACGACTGTCACACCTTTTTGTTCTTACTCATTGCCTATGGAATGAAATAAAATCTGGTTAATAAATATTTTTTTCTCAAAAAACCAACAACTCCAAATCAAATTAATTGCCATTGAGTCAGAATCTACTCCCAGCTGACTTTCTAGTATGTATTCTGAGGCTGAAACAGGAGGAAATAGCTCAGCTTTCCCTCACAGAGCCACTGGTGGATTTCAAATGGCCAAGAGGTAAGGCCTTTGGGTTATCAGTGCGACCCCCTATGGATGATTCCAGCAGAATTACAAATTAAATTTAAGGTCTTATGTGTACATAGGGATTGTTTCAAAGTCAGTGTCTAAATATTAATTTTTTTCCTTCTGATTAGAAGTGAAATTTGTAAATGAGATATTAAAATTCATTTTTCAGTGAGTTGATTTCTTTCGTGGGTCATAGTCATTCATACACAATGTCCCTTCTCATTTCACAACAACTACCAGAAAAAAAAGCTTTCTTTCACAGGCTATCTTAAACCATTTCATCCGAAAGCCAATGCTTAGACTTTATTTTAGATAAAAAGTTAAACCATTACATAAAAGCAGTCAATGTAAAAAGAGCAGAGTTCTTAGTACAATACTTCAATGCAGAATCACTATAAGCAGTTAACAGCTCCTTGGTACCAGGGAATTGCTTTTCTTTAGGTTACTAAAGAATCGGAACCTGTTTTTCGGAGATCTTTGTGATGTTTCTCCGTCTTCCTAACTTTTGGCATGTAAATGCCACCTGTTACATAGATATTGAATTGTTTAACAACATAAAATAATGGAGGAAATATCCTTGAAAACCATGCTTCATTAATCTCAATTATCATACATAGACTATGACATGGTATTCCAGAGTTTTGAGAAAAAAGGAAGATCATAAACCAGTTAGTATTATTAACCATTGTAAAATTTGATTACTTTTTGATTGCAAAACAAATGAGAAATAGAGATAAACTCTGAAATATAATAGAAGCAAATGCCTGATTATTTACTACTGAGTCAGATTGTACTTATAGCTGACCCCCCAGTGAGTTTTCAAAAGCACTTAGTGGCATCAGAAGAAATTGGCCATATTTTCCCTTTAAAGCAGCTAGTACATTTTAACTGTGTGTTTTTGGGATGGGAGCACATGCTTTCATGCCAGTTCCTTTCAAGTATGAAGCAATAATTTTATGGATAGGCAAATTAGGATCTATAAATGTGATATTTTGAATATTAATATTATTATTTCAAATTAATCATTATATTATTCAGTCTTTTGTGTCTTGGGATATAGAGTAATAATAAATGACTCCTACTTTAAGAGACATTGTTTCCATCAGTAGCTATCTTTACGACCTTAAAAAGAAATTAAGTGTTCTTTAGCTTCTTTAATCATATTTAAAAATGACCTACTTAATATGTAAGAACTTATGTTCTTTAAAAATTACAATAATTCAATAAATATTGATAAAATTGTTTGGAACATATTATAGTGAAATAGCAATTCACTAACAAATTATGCTATTGCCTAGGTATGAGCACAATCTTAACTCAATCATGCTCACACTCTACATAAACAAAATTCTTGCAAAATATTTTCTGTCAAAATTGTGATGCTTTTGTCTTCATACAGTTAATACTTATGACTTGGGATAATTTTAGGAACAAAGAAATAAACAATTCTGTAGGTTAACTCAGCTGAAAATATAAGCATATTCTTAATTTTTCCTAGGAAAAACAACATTTATTGTTAATAACTTCTCTGTTTAATAATCAAAAGTAGGACTCTCTTTGTTTTGAAGAATAGTAAAGCATAGCTCTTTTCAGAAGATCCTGGACAGACTGCTCCTGTCTGTAACTTCATTGCCCTACATTCCCTTAAACTCTTAAGGAAATGATGTGTAAGAAGAAGCACAAGTTTTTGCCATGCAGGATCTAGGCAGTGCTTTTCTTAACCCAGACTGTGCCAACCCCCCCAAAATGACCACAAGACAACATGATTGTTGCATCCCTATCATCCCATGAAAGTATTATAGAAGCAGTATTAACAATGATTAGAGCATCAGTTGTTAACTCTCATGGAGGAATTACAAACTTTCCGAGTGTTTTGCATGCATTAATCATGCTGCTTGTATGGGCCTTAAATATATCTTGAGAAAATTGTTGAAAGAGAAATTGTTGAAAAAGCAACAACTATAGTAACAAGGGACATTTAATGGGTATTTTGCTATGTGCCAGCTTTATACTAAGGGCTTAAAGAGGGAATCAGCAGTGTGCCATTACTGAGTCTACTATAAGGCAAAGACAAAAGAAACACTAAGATCTAAACAATTGCCTCTAGAGTCTCTTCTACAAAGATTTCAACTCTCACATTATATATATATATATAATGATTCTCTCTTCTCTCTCTCTCTCTCCCTTATTGTTATTCGCTGTGGAATCCCCTAGCTCAAAATGAACCCATGTAAAGGGAATTAAAGGCTGATGGATCTTGACTATCTCAGTGATAATTTATGGATCTGGACACTGTGATCTATAGTTCTTTTATTTATTTTTAGAAGTAGAACTGAAGAAGAAGGGTGAAGGATGGACAATATCCTCTCACGTAATTAACTGCCTCTTAAAACCTTCTGGAGGGTCAGCTATAGGTTGGTTCTGGCTCGATGGTACATAACAACAGAACAGAAGACATTAATCTAGAATTATTTTTAGTTTGGGAGCTCTCTTAAGACTTGTTCGGCATCATAGCAACATAAAAAATCTCCCCATAGATACACATAGATAAATGGATAGGGGATAGACGTGAGGTATATTGACCAGGAATCAAATCCAGATCTATGTGGAAGAAGAGAATTTTATCACTGTACTACTCGTGCCCTCTACATAATTAACCTCTGCAAATCAATTTTACTTCCCATTTCTCCCCTTTATTAGAAAAATGCATTTGATACACTCATGACTTACTATGAGAAACAGGTTTCCGTTTTATGTAGGTTAGCCAGCCTTGAAGCTTTGGGACTGGTTAGATCACCAGAGTTAACTTCCTGCCATGGAAAGCGATTGTTTATTGATCAGTAAAGTAACATTAGTCTGCCTTTCCCCAATTCCGTAGTTATTGCTGTCTGGTAAATCTCCAGTCGCTGCAGCCATTTTCTCCTGTCTCAAGAAGAAGCATTCTCTTTCATTTTTTACAGTCTCTGTAAAGGAATTAGTTACCTTTCTTCTTGATACCTGATCAGGTTTGAAACCAATATATGAGGGCTCGGTACCAGTTTCTAGATCAGGGCAAGTCCTTCCATAGCTTCTACTGAAGTATGCAGTTCAGGATTGGGGAGCCCTTGGGAATGGTGTCATGGGAGTCTGTCCCTAAACCAATTAACAATAGGCACAGAAGATATGCAGAACTACTGGAAACCTCTCAAGAAAAAGAATTACTGTCCTTAATTTAATATTATTCATTTGTAAAATAGCACAGTTGAAATTAAAAGTCATCATTATAGACACAATATATATACTAAAATTCACCCCTTAAAACCACATTTGATGACTCTCTGTAAACATTTTGTAACTTGAAACCATTGCCACAATCAAGATATAGATAATTTACATGATACTGATGGACATTTAGATTGTTTCCGTTTTCTTGCTATTGTGAATAGCACTGCTGTGAACATAGGTGTATGTATGTATGTATGTATGTATGTATGTATGCATGCATGTATGCATGCATGTATGTCTGTTTATATTTAAGCTCTAATTGCCTTGAGTTGTATTCCCAGCAGTGGAATGGCTCAGTGGTAAGGCATTTCTAAATTCAGCTTTTTGAGGAAATGCCAAAATACCTTTCGAGATGGTTGTATCATTTTATAGTCCCATTAGCAGTGCATGAGAGTTTCAATCTCTCCACAGCCTCGCCAACATTTACTGCTTGCTGTTCTGTTAAACTTTGCTGCTACTTCTGAAGAAAGATGGAATCTCATTGTTTAAAATTGTATCTCTCTGATTGCCAGTGATTTGGAGCATTTCTTCATGTGTCTGTTTGCCATTTGAATATCTTCCTATGTGAAAATTCTTTCTATGTCTTTGCCAATTTTGTAATGGTGTTATCAGTCTTTTTCTTGTGGAGGCCCAGGGATATTCTGTATACTTTTATTATGAGACATATGTCTGAGATGGTATTTTGAAAGCAGACCAATGTAAATAAAAAAATTATATAGTTACTGTAAGTTGATATCAACACTATTATTGTTTTTAGATGTCATTGAGTTAAGTATGATCCATACATAGCAAGCATATGAACAACAGATCCGAACCCTGTCCTATCTTCAGAATGGAGATCCTATCCTCAGAATATCTGACACACTTAAGCCATTGCCACAGTCACTCTGTCAATCCATCTGTTTGAGGGTCTTCCTCTCTTTCGCTGCCCCTTCACCTTCCCAAGCATAATGTTCTTCTCCAAGAAATAATCTCTCATAACATTTCTGAAGTATGTGAGAAGAACCTTCATCATCTTTGCCTCCATGGAGCACTCTGGCTGAACCTTCTCCAAGGAATATCTTATTTGTTCTTTTGGCAGTATATGGGATTTTGATCACTTTTCTCCAACTCCACAGTTCAAAGGCATCATTCTTCTTCTGTTATTCTTCATCATTGTCCAGCTCTTAAGTGTATGACAAATTACTGAAAAGAATGTGGCCTGAATCAGGTGCACTTTTGTCCTCAAACTGACACTATTACTCCTCATTCATTTGGAGAAGTCCCTGACTATAGACTTTCCCAGTTAAATATGTCTCCTGATCTCCTGATTACTAGTACCAATGGTGGTGATTATCAATCCAAGTAAGCTAAAGCTGTTGACAGTCTCAATTCTTTCTCTATTCAGCATGGTATTGCTTTTATTTTCTTGATGTTGAGATGCAACCCATATTGAAGGCTGTAATGTTTAGCCTTCTATAGCAAGTGCTTTACGTTCTCCTCACTTTCAGCAAGCAAGGCTGTGTAATTTGTATAACAAGGGTTATTGTTGAGTTTTCCTCCAATTCTGATGCCACATTATTCTTCAGAGTCCAGCTTCTTGAATAATTTGCTCAGTATATAGATTAAATGGGTGTAGAGAAAGGATGTAACTCTAGTGCACATCTTCCCTCATTTTAAACCATGCAGCCCTTGTTCTGTTTTCACACCAGTGTCTTGGCCTAGGTCTAGGTTTCACATGTACAATTAAATGTTTTGTGATTACCATTATTTTCAATGTTAGCCATAACTTGTTATCATTCACACAGTCAAACGCCTTTGCAAAGTCAACAATGTACAGATAAACATTCTTTTTATTTTTTTTCAGCAAGGGTGCATCTGACATCAGCAATGATATCTCTATTGTATTATATTTCCTGTTAGACAATGTGTGATCTTTGGAAAAGGAGGTGCTGTTTTGAATGGGACCCTATTTTTTGGTGTTTTTCAGTTGTGTTCCTTGTTGGCACATAGGCACTCTCCCCTCAGAGAAGTTTGATGTTTCCTTGAGTAGAGAGAAAAAGGGAAAATATTCTTGAAATGAATAGTCCACAAAGCTTAAAAAGTACATGTAAAATGTGAATCAATGCCCATATTATTAGAATAAGTAATACCCTTGACTCAGCTCAGATTGGATGGTATGTAACACAGCAACAGTACCACTGACTATAGAAAATGAAAGGAATTTTATTCTGGAAATGAAAATTAGATAAAAGTTAACAAGTCTGCATGATACAACTAGGGTAAATAGCTTAGCACAATTGTATTAATTCTAGAGAGTGTGTCTACTTCATTTCCCAGATAATTTTCAATTTCCTTTACAGTCTGACTTTACAGACTAACTGATTGACTCATTGCCATTGAATTGGAACCAACTCATAGTTGGTCCTCCAGGAGATTTTTAGAGGTTGCAGGGGAGAAGACTGTCCATTTTCTCCCAAGGACCAATGGATCTGAACCACTTGTCTTTGGGTTAGCAGTGCAACTTCTTATTCCCTAGGCCACCAGAGTCTCCTCATAGTCTTATTTTTGGAGTTAATAAAAATATCTGAGTACTGAAACAGTAATTTATTAAAACTTCCATTCACTTAATCTGATAAAGAATTTTAACGAAAAGTTATATAAATAAAGTGTACACTATGAAAACCTCCACAAATAGCTCTGAATAGTCAGAATCCGGTTTCTTTATTCATAATAATATTGTTGTTGTTATGTGCCGTCGAGTCGCTTGTGACTCATAGTGACCCTATGTACAACAGCCCTAAACTCCGCTCTGTCCTGTGCCAATCGCACTGTCT
>NW_006399883.1:805393-811519 GCF_000299155.1 Elephantulus edwardii
ATTCTGAAGCTTTGTCTGACATACTTTGGGCATGCTGCAAGGAGGGACTGGTCCTTGAAGAGGAACAACATGTTTGGGAGAGTGGAGGGATGGCTCAGGAGAGGAAGACCGTCAATGAGATGGATCGATTCTGTGATTGGAGTGGTGGGAATGAGTGTGTTTAAGACAGCGAGGTTGGCACAGGATAGAATGACATTTAGGGCTCTTGCACATAGGGTTGCTATGAGCCGCAAGCAACTTGATGGCACATAACAACAACAATTTATATTGTACATTTTTGGTTTATCCTTTTTTACTTTCTATTGATTTGCATACAACCACTTTTATTCATTGTGTCTCACATAATCCTTCATAACACTGTACTTTATACAATTAACTATCATCTGTTTGTGTTGTTACGTGCTGTGGAGTTGCTTGCAACTGACTGCCACTCTTACAATAGTTCCCAGACCTGCTCTATATTATATCAACTTTACTGACCTGCCTTTATTACCCCAGTCACTGAATTAATTTATCTCATTGATGGTTTTCCTCTCTTTTTCTGTTCCTTGATCCTTCAAGCATTATGTCCCTCTCTGAAGATGAGTCCTTTCTTGCAATATGCCCAAAGTAAATCCAACGAATCCTCAAAATCCTATTATTTATCCACGTCTATTATCACACTGTCCCCTTAAGACCCCATTGAACTTCTTCCTACTCTGCCTGCCTCCCATTAGCTCCTACCATCCCATTGATCATTTTCTTCTTTTACTGCCCCTCTTTCCCTTTTTCCATGAAATAATTTGTTTTACCTTCTATTCATGTACATTCTTAAATTCATGTATGTTGTATTTTATACAGTCTTTCATTTCTACTGTATGTCACACAGTTATCCATATGCACAGTGTTTTGTATAATTAATAACTATTGCTCGATTATTAAACCATCCCTTCAAGTTCCTTTTGTGTTTTCTTGATGCTTTCACTCCCTCCTCCTAATCTGCCTACTAAACCCTACTATCCTAGTGATTTCCATGCTTCCTCTTTTTTCATCCCTTCCCTCTCCTACCTTTTCCTTTTTGGATATTTATACACCTTACTAGTTATCTTCTCAATTTTTGTAATAATGGTTTTATGCCGTGTTTGTCCTTATGAGACTCATAAAATGCAATTGAGTTCCTGCCATGTTACATAGTATTCTACAAAATTATTATTCCATAGAGTTACATAGTATTCCATTGTGTCAACATATACATATACATCCATTTTTTATGAATATTTGAGCTATTTCCATTTTCTTGCCATTGTGACTAACACTGCTATGAACATAGTTGTACATATTTTCTTTCCTGTCTCAGTTCTAAATTCCTTGCAGTACATTCCTAAGAGTGCAGTAGCTGGGTCATATGGGATATCTATGTTCACCTTTTTGAGGAAACTCTAGCCTACCTTCCAGAATGGTTGTACCATTTTACAATCTTACCAGCAGTTCCTGAGACATCGAATCTCTCCATATCCTCTCCAACATTAATTGCTTGTTGACCTGCTTAAATTTACTGCTGCTACTGGGACGTTTTTAAATTTTTTTTAATTATCAGCATTTCTTTATGTATCTGTCAGCCATCTGAATGTCTTCCTTTGTGAAAAGTCTTTTAATGTCTTTTGACCATTTTCTTATGTTAGCAGTTATCAACTTACTCTTTTTGAGTATTTAGCTTTTTTCTTGTGGTTACCAATAGTTTTCTGATATCTAAAAGTTACCGAAAATGGAATAATTACATTTCTGCTCCACACCAGGCTCAGGTCTCAGACTAGCATGTGAGGATTCCATAATGATAAGACCAAGTAGCTTAATAACTTGCACTGAGGTGTCAACCACCAAATTAAGGAAACTTTGATGGTTGCCCTTGGGGAGTTTGTCCCTAGACTTTAATTAACCCTAGACCCAGATGATATTACTATCAGAATTTTAGAATATTCTTATTTTAAAAAATCACTGCTGTTCAGTTGTCCATGAGGTTTGCTTGTACAGTGAAAGAAATTGTTTTATTCTAAGAAAATTAGAAATCAATGTAAGTTTCATTTAATAAATACAGCTGCTGTACATATGGTCACTATAAGTTCCAGGCAACTGGACAGCACATAACTATAACAACAACACTAAAATATTCTCAGGCAGAAGCTCAAACTGCTTTAGGGACTGATGATATACCTACTGAGATGTACAACAAACAAATGTACCTTTCATTAAGTTCACTTGTCGATGTTAAGAAATTTGTAATCAACTACCTGTAATATAGGCCAAACAAGTGGAAGAAATCAATATTTTGCCCATACTAAAGGAAGATTATTTAACAGAATTTCAAAATTATGTTAAAATAATTTACAATAGTAAAATCTTGCTGAATATAATAAAAATAATGCCTAGATTAGTTAATTATTAGGGAATTGTCAGATTCAAGTTGGATTCAGAGGTGAGCATGAGAAAACACTGCTGACATCAGATAGATCTTGGGTGAAAAGATAATATCAGAAAGAGGTTAATCTGTGTTCTATTCACTATGAAAATGCATTCAAACATGCATATAATAACAATTTATGATCAACATTGCAGAGAATGAGCAACTAATTGTCCTTATGCAGAACTGTACATAAGAATACTACATGGTTCAAATTCAAGAGAATTGCTCATCAGAGTTGTATACTTCCATCATGTCTACTCAATCTGTATGCCTAGGAAATGATCCCAGGAGCAGAACTATGAGGAAGGAAACATCAGAATTGGAGGAAAACTGTGTAGAGTGTTGCACTATTAGCTTAAAGATCATTTTTTCCCCATAGATCAAAGATGGACAGACTTATTCCACAAAAATTTATAGCCTCGGAAACTTAATAGGAGATTGCTATAAGTTGTCATTCACTTGAGAACAGCACTGTACTGCTTTTAAAATGCAGACACTATAGCCTTGCTTGCAAAAAATGGAGAAAACTTGAATCCCTTACTGATAAACCTTAAAGACTATAGTTTTCACAGTAGTTACCATGTCAACATGAAACAAACACACAAACAATCCTCACAAGTGGATCAATAAACGGAGATAAAAGGATAAAAGGTTGAAATTGTCAAAGGTTTAGTTTTACTTGAATTAATAATGGATGCCACCAGCAGCAACACTTAAAAAATCAAATATTCGATTTGTTTATGATTGTAATGTTACAGGTTTGGATAACAAGAAGTGTAATGTCTCTTACTATTACAGATATTCCTGTTCTAGAATTTTAATCACACATTCTTCTTTCTATGGTTCAGGTTCTCAAATTATTTGCCCAGCATACAGATTTAATAAGTATGCAGGAAGGATAGATCCCTGACTCACCTCTTTTCTGTTTTTAAGCTATGCAGCATTCCTTTGTTCTGTGCAGGTTTCTGTTTCTTGGTGTATGTGTAGATTTCCCACGAGAAAAATTAAGTGTTCTGAGATTCCTATTCTTTTAAAAATTATCCATAATTTATTATAGTTTACATAGTTATATGATTTTGTCTAGTTGATAGAGGGAGAAAAATAAGACGTCTTCTCCTGTGTAATTTACTTCCTCTTGATAACCTGCTTCAGGGTCAGCTATGAGTTGGTTCCAGCTCAAGGACATATAACAACAAGTAGTCAACAAAGCAAACGTCTTACTGGTATTTTGGTTTCAGCAATGGTTTCACTCGTTTCACAACCTCTTTTGAATCCAGGTTGAATTTCTAGGAAGTTCCTGTCACAGAACTCTTCTTGTTATTTTTAAACAGTCTTCAGCAAGATCTGACTTACATGTGATATGAATGATTTAGTTAGATAATTTCCACGTTCTGTCAGATAATTTTTTTTTAGTGGATATGTGGATCTCATCTAGTCAATTGATCATGTAGCTATTACCCACATTTTTTTGCATAGTCTAGTGAGCACATCAACTTTGTGGGATTCCCATTTTTCTCAGAGTCAACCACAGTTTTTTGTGATCCATAAAGTCAAAAGCCTTTGTATAGTCAATGAAACAGAGATAGACATTCCTCTGGTACTCTCTGCTTTCTGCCAAGATCCATCTAACATTAAAAACTATAGTACCACAACCTCTTCTAAACCCAGCATGTACAACTGGCAGTTCTCTGTTGACAAGTTGCTTCAGTTGTTTTTTTTTATAATTTTTAGCAGAATCTTGTTGCATGTGATATTAAAGACACTGTTTGATAATTTCTGCACTCTGTCAGGTCACCGTTCATTGGAATGGGGACAGATATTGATCTATTCCAGTCACTTGGCCAGCTGGCTGTCCTCCAGATTTCTTGGCACAACTTAGTGAGCACATTCAGTGCAGTGTCTGTTTGTTGAAATATGTCATCTGGTATGCCGTCAGCTCCTGGAGCCTTGTTTTTTGTCAATTCTTTCAGAGCAGCTTGAACTTCCTCCTTCATCACTACAGGCTCTTGCTCATACATTGTTTCATGAAATTCTTCTGTGTCAGCTAATTCCTTCTGGTACAGTGACTCTGTACACTCTTTCCATTTTCTTTTAATGCTTCTTGGATCGTTTAACATTATCCCCAAGCATCCTTAAGTATTGCCATTAGTGGCTTGAGTTTGTTTTTCAATGCCTTCAGTTTAAGAAATGCTGAGTGAGTTTGACCCTTGTGATTTTCTGACTCCAGCCATTTGCACATTTCAATATAATACCTTGCTTTGTTATGCTGAGTTGCCCTTTGAAATTTTCTGTTCAGTTATTTAATTTTTTTTATTTCTTCCTTTAGCTTTGATTTCTTAGAGCTCTAATACAATATTCAGAGTCTCATCTGACATCCATCTTGGTCTTTTCTTCCTCTTCTGCCTTTGTAATGATCTTTTGCATTCATCATGGACAATATTTTTGATATCCTTCAACAGCTTATTTGGTCTTCGTTCATTATAACCTATACTTGAACCACAAGAAAAGAGCAAGGAGACACTACATGGTTCAAAATCAGGAATGGTGTCCATCAGAGATATTCTGTCTCATACCCTTTCAACCTATATGCAGAACAGACCATCTGGGATGCTAGACTGCATGAGGAGTAATATGACATCAGGATTGGAGGAAGACTCATCAACAACCTGAATTAAGCAGATGACACAACCCTGCTCGCTGAAACTGAGGAGGACCTGAAGTGCTTGCTGCAGAAGGTCAAGTACTGCGGCCTTCAATATGGATTGAACCTCAACAACATGAAAACAAAGATTCTCACCACTGGGCCAATTGGCAGCACCATTATGCATGGTGAAGAGATTGAGATTGTTAACAGTTTTAATTTTCTTGGTTCCACAATCAGCACTCTTGGTACCAGCAGGCAGGAAATTAAGGGATGAATTGCATTGGGAAATCAGCTGTCAGGGACCTCACCAGAGTACTGAAAAGCAACGACATCAGGTTGGAAACTGAGGTATGCCAGATTCGGGCCAAAGTCTTCCCAGTTGCGTGCTATGTGTCAGAGAGTTGGACAGTGACTAAGGATGATAGAAAGAGAACTGATGCCTTTGAGGTGTGGTGCTGGAGAAGAGTGTTGAATATATCATGGACTGCTAGGAGAATAAACAGGTTTATCCAGGAGAGGGTGAAATCGGGCTGCTCCTTGGAGGCAAGGATTCTGAAGCTTCATCTGATATACTTTGGGCATGTTATAAGGAAAGACCAGTTCTTGGAGAAGGACATCATGTTTGGAAGGGTGGAGGGACAGGTCAAGAGAGGAAGACCCTTAATGAGAGGGAACAATTCAGTGATTGAGGTAGTAGGAGTAGATTTGTCAGAGACAGGGAAGTTGGCACAGGATAGAGCAGGGTTTATGGCTCTTGTACATAGGGTCACTAAGAATCGCAAGCAACTCGACGGCACCTAACAACAAGTGAGCCTATTCAGGGCTGCACATGTTTACTGAAACATGGCTATTGGTATTCTATCAATTCCTAAGGTATTATTTTTTGCCAAAGCCTTTAGTACAGTGTGTACTTCTTCCTTCATTGTTGTCTTTGTTGTTATGTGCCATTGAGGTACCTGAGATTTATACAACCCTATGTATAGCAACACTGAAGCCTGCCCTGTCCTGAGCCAGTTTCACTGACTCCAACACACCTACCCCC
>NW_006399883.1:811619-812273 GCF_000299155.1 Elephantulus edwardii
CAACCTCAAAGGAAAAAAAAAAAAAGAAAACAAACAAGTTCAACCTAGAGAGGGTGAAACTAGGCTGCTCCTTGGAGGCAAGGATTCTGAAGCTCTGTCTGACATACTTTGGGCATGTTGCATGGAGGAACCAGTCCTTGGAGAGGGACATCATGCTTGGAAGGGTGGAGGGACAACACAAGAGAGGGAGACCCTCAATGAGATGGATTGGCTTAGTGACTGGGGTATCAAGGGTAGATGCATCAGAGACAATATGGTTGGCTCAGGATAGAACAGGATTCAGAGTTGTTGTACATAAGGTTGCTATGAGTCACAAGCACAATAGTACATAACAACAGCAGCAAGAGCAGCAAGAGCAGCAACAACATTCATATACGTTGTGTTTCATGCATGTACATTGCATTTTATAGTCTTTCATTTACATTATATTTTGTTCATTTATGTTGTGGAACTTTCCCCCTCCCCACCCCAATCATCTTACTGATAACTATTTTCACGAAAATGTGTAAGCCAGCGACTTCTCATGCCCTAATATCCCACTTTTAGATAATATTTCAAATTAAGTACTGGCCAAAGGTAGAATTACATGCTTCTAAGGTCTATAATATCCAATATTAACAATATCATTAATATCAAATGCAAGGAAGATTCTGC
>NW_006399883.1:816883-817498 GCF_000299155.1 Elephantulus edwardii
CCCACCAAACAATGTGTAAGAGTTCCTTTCTCTTCTCATCCTCTCCAACATTAATTACTTGCTGCCCTGTTAAACTTTGCCGCTGTTAATGGAGTGAGATGGTTACCTCATTGTGGTTTTGATTTGCATCTCTCTTATTGCCGTGATTTTGAACATTTCTTCAAATATCCGTTTGCCATTCAAATATCTTCCTCTGTGAAAATTCTTTCCATGTCTCTTGCCCACTTTGTAATTGGGTTATCATTCTTTTTCTTGTGAAGGCTCAGGAGTACTCTATAAAGTTTTGTCATGAGACTCTTGACTGAAATGGTATTGCCAAATGTTTGTTCCCAGTTGGTAGGATTTTCTTTTCACCCTGTTTGAAAAAAGGTTTTGATGCACACAGGGATTTAATCTTTGGAAGGTTCCATGCATCAATTTTACCCTCTTCAGATTGGGCATTTCTGGCTGTATTTGGCAGTGTCTTTATATAATAGACTAGGCCTTCTATTAGGTGAGGTGTGAAGTGACTTACAAAGAGGCATCTTACAGGTATACAGGAAAAGCCGGTGGGAAGAGGTGCTGGGGACACAGAGAACGTGCTCCTGGGCAGAAGGAAGCCTGGAAGCTGTGCAC
>NW_006399883.1:822443-827533 GCF_000299155.1 Elephantulus edwardii
CACACACACACACACACACACACACACACACACACACCCCACACACCACAGAACATTTCTGCAAGACACAATGAAAGACCTAAAGAAATGGGAAAATGTGCCCTGTTCATTGACGGGAAGACTCAACATTGTGAAAATGACAATCCTACCAAAAGCAATCTACATAGTCATTGTAATCTCAATACAGATGCCAAATTCATTTTTTAAGAAGATCGAAAGGGACATTTTTAAGATTATGTGGAGAGGCAAGAGATCCCAAATAAGCAAAACACTTTTGAGAACCAAAAATGAAGAGGGAGGTGTAGCACTCCCTGACTTCACAGTCTAGCACATAGCAGTAGTAACATTTCATCTTCTCTTGATGTTTCCTGCATTATTCAATATTTTATTTATAGAATTCTCCAGTATTGCATCAAGACCTTTTTTTTTTTTTTTTTTTACTTTCTTCAGAGCTTGCAAAATCCATGTGTGCTCTTATCCCATGGAAAATATCCAGTATACATATGTTGTTGTTGTTAGGTGCAACCAATCATAGAGACCTTGTGAACAATCTGAATCCTGTCCTTTCTTGTGCCATCCTCACAATCTCAGACACACTCTTGCCCATTAAAGAAGTCACTGTGTCAACCCATTTGGTTGAGGGTCTTCCTCTCTTTTAGGAACCCTCACCTTTCCAAGTATGAAGCCTCTTTCAAAGGGATAACTTCTCCTAGCAACAGGCCTGAATTATGTGAGATGAAGCTTTATTTTTGCCTCCAAGGAGAACTCTGGCTGCAAAACGTATCTGTTTGTTCTTTCGGTAGTCCATGGAACCTGCAGCACTCTTCTCTAACACCACAGTTCAAAGTTTTTTCTGTCATCCTTAATTTTCTCAGCATACAGATTAGATAAGTATGAAGAAAGAATACAAACCTAACACACCCCTTTCTTATTTTTAAATTGGATCTATGATGGCCGACTGGCAAGATGCTTCACTGCAATCTCAGTGCACATAGTTTGAGGCCACCAGCTGCTCTGTGAAAGAAGGATCACAATCTCCTCCCATACAATTTACTGTCTTTGAAAATCTGCTTGGATGGTCAGCTATGGGTCAGTTCCGACTTGATGGCATACAACAACATCAACAACAACAATGTCCCCTTACTCTGTTTTTACAACCGTAACTTGGTTTAGGTATAGGTTACTCATGACCACAATTAAGTGTTCTGAAATTCTCATTTTTCACAGTGTTAGCCATAATTTGTTCTGATCCACACATCAAGTACATTTGCACAGTCAATAAAGCATTAATAGAAATTATTTTTGTATTCTTTGCTTTCGGCCAAAATCCATCAGACATCAGCAATATATTTGGGGCCATGATCTCTTCTAAATTCTGTTTGAACTCCTGGTAGTTCTCTGTGTTTGTGCTATTCTAGCTATTTCTGAATGATTGTAAGCAGTGTTTTGCTTGCATGTGATATTAATGATACTGTTGAGTAATTTCTACATTCTGTTGAATTACCTTTCCTGAGAATGGAAACAAGTATGATCTCTTCCAGTCAGTCAGCCATGTGGTAGCTGTGCTCCAAATTTCCTGGCATTGATGGGTGAGCACACTCAGGGATGCATCTCAGTTGGTAACCCATCAATTTTTGAGGCCTTATTTTTAGCCAACGCCTTCAGTGCAACTTGAGCTTCTTCTTCATTTCCGTTGCATCTTACTCATATGGTACTGCTTGAAACTTTTCAGTCAGCCAATTCTTTTTGGTACAATGACTCTGTGTATTCCCTCTATCTTCTTTTGATACTTCCTGAATCATTCACAATTTTTCTATGTTGTTATTGTATATGAACATATTATACCTCTGAACATAGTTAGGTATTGTTTAGTTCCTGTACTGAACTCTGTGTTGGCAGAAATTTGTATTGGAAAAAAGTGCTAATAGAGTTCCCCTTAGAAGCAAGGAGGGTGAGATTTGACCCAAATACTTCAAGTGTGTTGTCAGAATGGCCCAATCCATGGAAAAGGATATCATGCCTGGAAAGGTGGAAGCTCAGAGAAGGAAAGGAAGACCTTCAACAAAATGTATATAAATATTGGCCTCCACAATGGGCTTGAACATATCAATAATTGTGAGAATAAACAGTGCGGAGCAATGTGCAAAATTTTGGCATATTGTGTTACTATGTATCTACATTGATTTAATGGTATCTAATAACAAAAAAACCAGCCCACTTGTTGCAGAAGATCAAGAAATGCTGCCTTCAATATGGATTGCTTCTCAATGTCAAGAAAATAAAGATTTTTATCACTGGACCTACAGGTAACATCATGGTGGATGGAGAAGAGATTGAAATGGTCATCAACTTCATCTTAGTTGGATCCACAATTAACACCATTAATACTAGCAGTCAGAAAATCAGGAGATGTATTTGCACTGGGAAAGTCTGAAGTTAGAGACTTCTCCAAATTATTGTAATGATGTTTGAGGACCAAAGTGAGTCTGATTCAGGCCATGATTTTTCTGAACACTTGCTTTGAATCTGAGAGCTGAACAATGAATAGGAATGATGGAATAAGAATTGACTCCTTTGAGCTGTGATGTTGGAGGAGAACGCTGAGCACCCATGGAGTGCCAGAAGAGCGAACAAATATGTCTTGGAGAGGATGTAGCCAGAGTGCTTTTTGGAGTCTATGTCTCATACACGTTGGACATATTGTAAGGAGGAACTATTCCTTGGAGAGGGACAAGATGCTTGGAAGGGTGGAAGTTTGATGAAAGAGAGGAAGATTGTCAATCAGGTGGATTGACATGGTGACTGCTAAAATGGGCTTTAGTGTGTCAGGAAGTGTAAAGATGGCACAGAATAGGACAGGGTTCAGATTCACTGTTCACAAGATTGCTATGAGTCTTACTCTACTTGACAGCTCCTAACAACTACAACAAATTATTATTATCTTCTTCAATCATCTTTGAAATTATTTGTTTAGGGCTCTTATTCATCAATTCTTTCAATCCCTAGCTTCATAAGTTCTAGAGCAAATAATAGAGTTTTTTCCTAATATCTATTTTTGTATTTCCATTTTAAAAAATGACTTTTGCTTTTTTTATATGTTATCCTACAACTTTTCTTGCTTTTAGTGATTAATGTTCAATGTCTAAAATCTACTCTACAGACAATCTTTAAAAGCAGATGGTGTATGCTCCAGGTTGTGTTTTAGTTTTCATGTTCTTATTCTAATATTTTTTTGGCTTCAACTTGAACTGAATTCTAAGCAAATGTCTGTCACACATTCAGCTTCTAATATTGTAGAGTTTCTTCATGGTCTTTTCCCAAAAATATGAAAAATTTCACCCCTTTGTATTACATAAAGCAAAATGCACATTTATACTTTCTTAAATATACATTTGCAATGAATATGTTGTTGATTATAATTTATTCTATCATATATAGTCTAGATTCATTCCTCATATTTTCCATCCATTGATTTTTCTTCGTTTCTAACCTTTGTATTACTAATTATTAGCAACACATCTTGATTTACGTATGATTCAGACTGCGGAAATTGGTATAAATTTTTAATATTTTTACCTTTCAAAGGGAGACTCAAGAAGACTAAGTAAAAATCTTATGACAAAATGCACAAAGATTTAGATATGGAATACCAAAAGAAAAGGGAGTCCTTAATATTCCAGGCAACATCACAATAGATGGAGAAAAGATTGAAATTGTTAATGATTTAATTTTACTTGGATCCACAATAAACACTCATAGACAAGAAATCAAAACTATATTACATTGAGGACATCTGCCAGGAAGGATCTTTCCAAAGTTCTTAAAAACAAGGCTGACTGGGAACCCTAAGTTTCTGTAAACTTTCATTAAAATTAATTTAAAAAAAAAGCAAGGATGCAAGTTCAAAGACTTAATGTACCAAATTAATGGTCTTTTCAATTGCTTCCTATGCATATAAAAGTTGGGTAATGAACAAGAGTGACTGAAAAACAATCAGTATTTTTCAATTGTAGTACTGGCTAAAGTACAGAATGTCTCATGGACTACTAAAATAGCAAACAAATCTGTCTCAAAGCCAGTGCAACCAGAGCTCTCTTTAGAGGCAAGGTTGATTAAATTTTGTCTCACTTTCTTTGGGCATATTTTCAGGGGTAATGTCCAATGTTCTTCAGTAGAGATATCATGCTGGGAAAGGTAGAGGGTCAGTGAAAGAGGAGAAGACCTTCAAGTAGTTGGATTTACACTGTGCAAGGTTCAGGACTGTTGTTCATAGAGTTGTTAGGAATCTTAGTCAATCTGTTGTCACATAACAACAACAAATTCATCAGTGGCTCTTTCAAAGAAAGGACTCAACAATCTTACAAAGATTTCACACTCGGAAATGCTATCTATAGGGTCATTATGCATTGAAACTGACAGCCCACAAGAGCAATATGTTCTTAAAAAAGAATCAGATAAAACATATGAATTCCTAATTAGTTTTCCATTCCTTTAATATTTGGCATGATGTGATAAATCATCAACCCAGCTACTATATAATAACATTAATTCAAGTTGTACTCAAGGAGTGGTATGACTTAGCCCATTAGTGAAAGATTAATTATAAAATTTATTTGTATTCTGAGGTATGGATGAACAAACTCATTTTTAATTCTTTAACAAACATTGTTTCGAAACTCCAAGGAAAGACTTAAGTTAATGTATCTATTTTATTAGAGGTTATTAAATACTTATGTGACAAATATCTTTTTGACATTTTCTATGTTTCGTCTGTAAAATGAGTTTATTTCCCCATAAGACCTTTTGTAAACAATTATGCCCAATGGTATGAATTAACTCTAGGTCTATCTCAAACAGCTTTCGTGACTTACTGACAAGAAGCTGTGCTGCAATCCTGAAGGTATGCTGTTAGAGGTCACCAGCTGCTTTATGGTAGAATCATTGGCAATCTTCCCTTCCCATGTGATTAACTGCCTCTGAAAACCTGCTGGAGGGTCAGCTATGAGTTGGTTCTGACTCTATGGTATACAACAATCGCACTGTCTCTGACACTCCCATCCCAATTATCCCGGTCAATGTCCACCTCATAG
>NW_006399883.1:828543-831166 GCF_000299155.1 Elephantulus edwardii
GATGCATATCAAGTAATTGCAAAGACCGTGACCTGTATCAGGTGCACTTTAGTCTCTAGACTGACATGCTTGCTCTTCAGTCTTTGGATTTGTCTCTGATAGCAGATTTTCCCAGTGCAATTAATCTTTTAATTTCCTGTCTGCTGGTACCAAAATGCTGATAGTAGAGCCAAGCAATATGAAGCTGTTAACAATCTCAATCTCTTCACCATCTATCATGATGCTAATTGTCCCAGTGGTGAGAATCTTTGTTTTCTTGAGCAAGAGCTTCAATCCATACTGAAGACTGCAGTTCTTGACCTTCTGCAGCAAGTGCTTCAGGTCTTCCTCAGTTTCAGCAAGCAGGGTAGGGTCGTCTGCATAATGCAGACTGTTGATGAGTATACCTCCAATTCTGATGCCACATTTCTTTTCAAAGAGCCCACAAATGTACTAACAATAAAATAAATAATTGTGAGTTATGTCAATATTTGACTAAAAAGAGTTTTAGATATTTCACCTCTACCCTGCAGTGATCTTTTGATTAGTTCGTCTGCTGGAAAGAAGATTTAACTTGATTACGTGACCCCAATTGTTTTACCCAAAACAATCAATTGAAAGATGAAAGAAATATTCACTTTGAAAAATATTGCACTAACAAGCCAGAGGGAAGAATTTTGTTGTTTATTTGCTTGTCTTTTTTATGTGCCGGCTTCTTTCTTTTCCTTGAAGTAACAAAATATTCATCATCAGAAATAAGGCTCAACCTGAATTAGACCTATTTTTTTCTAAAATGTATGAGTATGGGGGGGGGTTATACTTGTAGAGGAGGATTATTATCTTCAAACATCCACCCTATCTGTAACTGTTTTTTTATCTTATCTTAAAAGCTACAGCTAATGAGTGAGAAAGGATAGAAAGTGTTTGTGGCCACACCACATGAGTCAGAAATGGTACCTTAAAGACAGTGGACTCTAGAGTCAGAAAGATTTGGTCCTCACCTCTTTTTGTATTCAGCAGCTCCTTTTATAGTGCTCATTACTGGCTAGCAGCTATGTTAAACACTTGGCAAATATTAGCTAATTAATCTGTATACAACTCAGATGAAGGAATTACTCTTGGAGGGAGGTCATCGTCATGCAACTGAGGCACAGATAGGTTGCGCAACAAGTTAGTAAATGGAAGATGTTCCATGTAGGCAGTGTGATTGAAACATGTGGCCTTCAACACAATATGCATGAGGGTGTCTTTCCAGATTTTGACCATGTTGCTTACTGAGTAGATAGATGCTCATGAGTACATAACTGTTTTGAGCTTCAATTTCTTAAGCTGAAAGAGTAAAATTGAAGCTACCATCAATGAATATTTTTCAGAATGAAAAGACTTCCTAATCTGACTCCTTATGAATATTTTTCCAGTACACTTCTGCCCCATAAATTCTATCTCCAAATGTGGCCACCTTAGGTTTGAGATGGATCCAGCCATCACACATTCAATTCCAAATCACATTGTTGTTATTTATCATTGGGTTAACTGCTATTCATAGCAACCCTATGAATAACAAACCTGAACTTTACCTATTCTGCCCCATTTTCATGATCTCTTCCATACTCAAACTCATTGCTTAGAATATATCCTGAGAAAATAGGAACAAGCACAAATAGAGGCTTGTACATCAATGTTCATAGCAGTGTTACTTACCATCGCAAGAACATAGAAACAGCCCATAAGCCCAACGAAAATGAAATAGATTGAGAAATTATAGCACATTCACATGATAGAATACTACACAGGACATGGGAGCAATGATTTTGTAAAACACTACCTAACTTTGGAGGGACTGGAGAATATTACACTAAGTGAACTAACTCTGTCCCATAAGGACAAACATTGAATAAGAACATTATTGTAGAAATAGATATCTAGTAAAATGTGTATAAGGCTCTAAGAGGGGGTAGCATGGGAGCACAGGGGTGAGGATGTGTGGGGGTGTTAATCATAATATCGCAAAATTTGATGGGTGGATGGAGGTGTGAATTAAGGAAATGGGAAAGATCTGATGTGAAAAACAATGTATATAAATTTTGAAAGTCAACCAGTATGAAATAAAAATTTTATTTACAAAATTATTATTTTGGGTTTATTCCACTGTGTTTATTATGATCATCCCATGCATCCTATCTTATAAAATTAATCACCATTGATCTATGCCCCCTTTTACCCTGTTTTTTCAGATCCCTACTGGATCTTTCATAAATTCTTGGTCCCTCCTTTCGTCACAAACTCTGCAACTTTGTGATTTTCACCACCACCACCACCACCACTACCCTCATCCCCTCTTCCTTCTCCCCTTACCTGTTTGGATATCTGCTCCAAGGGAGAAGGATGGATAATCTCCCATGAGATTTACTGTCTCTGAAAATCCACAAGAGGATCAGCTATGGGTTGATTCTGACTTTATGGTATACAACAACAATAACAAAAAAGCCTTACTGGTTATCTCTCTGTTTTTACAATAGTGTTCTTATACAGTATTTGTCTTTATAGACCTGCGTTAGCTCACTCAGCAGAATGCTCTCTAACCTCTCCCATGTTATATTTTTCAAAATCATTGCTCCTGAGTGCTGCACTGTATTCCATCATG
>NW_006399883.1:832561-833101 GCF_000299155.1 Elephantulus edwardii
AGAAAGACTGCATACTTTGCTGAATCAAAGAGCCCCACCAGGATGAAATTGGTGTTTGACGTTAGATTTCCTGAGTACATGATTCAGCTTATAACTTTCACCTGGGGAGAAAAAAAAACGTTGAAATAAAATATTTTATATGTGCATTATTTTTCTAACCATTTTCTAGTGGGACATGTACTTTTATCTACTTCCCTAAAATTAATATTGAACTGATGTGGAATTATGACATCAAATCTCAGTGAAGCCATACCACATAATTATTAGAAGTATAGTCAGTTATCAAATAGATCTAGGAAGGAAGACCTTTTATAAGTTATATAAAGAAAAGAGGCACTTAAACTTTAAAAAACCCATTAATTTTGCCTAAATTGAGAATTGTATAGGACTCATCTAATGGGATCATTAGAAAGACTAAAGAAAGGAAAACCACATTAACTCTGTAACACACTGAATTTTAAGCAATTAAATCACTATGATATTTAGACATAGTAGTTTATCCCAAGTACTCAGAAATATGAGAAGTAACTTATGCTAACG
>NW_006399883.1:835296-836409 GCF_000299155.1 Elephantulus edwardii
TTTTCCTCCAATTCTGATGCCACATTCCTCCTCATAAATCCCAGCCTCCTAGATGATCTGTTCTGCATATAGATTGAAAAGGTATGGAGACAGAATACATCCTGATTATGAACCATGCAGTGTCTCCTTGCTCTGTTCTGATGGTTGCCTCCTGGTCCAAGTGTAGGTTTTGCATAAGCACAATCAAATGTTCGGGGATTCCCTTTCTTCTCAGAGTCCGCCACAGTTTGTTATGATCCACACAGTCAAAAGCCTTTGCATAGTCAATGAAACACAGATAGACATTCCTCTGGTACTCTCTGCTTTCAGCCAAGGTCCATTAACAGCTATAATATCCCTAGTACATCACAGCCTCTTCTAAACCCAGCTTGCACTTCTGGCAGTTCTCTGTTGATGTACTGCTCAGGTCATTTTAGGATAATTTTCAGCAGAATCTTGCTTGCATGTAATGTCAATAATATTGTTCAATAATTTCCACACTCTGTCAGGTTTTGGTTTTTTTTTTTTGAATGGGAACAAAGATAGATCCCTTCCAGTCAGTTGTCCAGTTGGTTGTCCCTCATATTTCTTTGATTCTTCCTTCTTTAAGACACCCTCAGAACACATAATTTTGCTTTGTTTGTTTGTTTTTCAATTTTTCCAGTTATATTTTAACTCAAAATACACATAAGAATTAAACATATTTGTCATTTAGCTTACACATTCATGAAACAGAAAATCCAAACTTTTCTCAAAGTGGTGGTGACTTTTTTAAAGTTTCATTTTCCATTTTGTAATGTGTACTTTTATTTTTTATACCTGTCAAAGATATTCACTCTATTTTTTTAAAATAAGACTGTTGAGATTAGTGAATAGATGGATAGGGTGAATAAATGCAAGGTACAGTGAGAATTTGATGATGTGTTATAATAAATGGCATTGACCAATTGTAACCAACTATAAAATAAATGTGTATGAATGATTTAATGAAAAGCAAATAAACAATAAAACAAAACTTGACATCTCAGAAAGGCAGAATCATGGTTAATATTATATTCTAATTAGAACTTGAACTCCAAATTGATCTAAAATCTTGCGCTCTTCACCTCAAATATTCTGTAATGAATTATTTTT
>NW_006399883.1:837784-838521 GCF_000299155.1 Elephantulus edwardii
ATTTTCCTTTGTAGGTGACTTCTATTTTTTCTCATGATGCTTTTAGTATTCTGTCCTTATCTTTTGTTTTGAGGAATTTGACTGTGATCTGTTTCATGTTTTTCCTTTTGGGTACAGTCTATTCAATGTTTGCTGAACTTCTTGAATGTTAATTCCTTCCTTCTTCATAATACCTGAGAAATTGTTTTCTAGTACCTTTCTCAAAATTTTTCTTAGTGATTTCCCTGTTCCTCTTGTATTCTGAAATTCCAATCATATGTATGTTGTTCCTTTTGATGTCATCCCACATAATTCTAATGCTTTCGTCATTTTCTTTATTTCTTCCCTCTGATTTTTATTCTAACATGTTTCCTTTGAGCTCCTTGTCTTCCAGCTCACTGACTCTCTGTTCCATCTCTTCTGTTCTACTTTTTGGTCTTTCCAGCATGTTGAACACTTCTGCCATTTCAGACCTAATGTTCTGGATTGCATTTTTAATGCACATCTGTTCTTTCTAGTACTATGTTGGCTGTATCCTGTCTATTTTGCAATGCCTTTTTATGTTATTTTTCCTCTTTATCTGTAGTTTCAATTCCTTCTTCCATCTTTTACATTTTCTTCTATAGTTGTGCAAGTTCCTTCCCATTGATACACTTTTGTTTCTGGCTCCCTGTCTTTGCATAATTTGTTTTCTGAATGGCTTCCATTGTTTATTCCATCATTTGTACCTTCTTCCGTATCTGTTTAAATAGTTCCTC
>NW_006399883.1:839881-840950 GCF_000299155.1 Elephantulus edwardii
CCAGTCTTTTTCTTGTGGAGGCCCAGGAGTATTCTGTAAACTTTTGTTATGAAACGCTAGTCTGAGATGGTTTACCAAATGTTTGTGCTCAGTCTGTAGGTTTTCTTTTCATTTTGTTGGAAAAAATTTTTGATGCACACATAGATTTAATCTTTAGATGGTCCCATTCATCAATATTATCCCCTTAAAATTGTGCATTTCTGGTCGTACTTGGCAGTCTCTTTATACCTCGGACTATAGCTCTTAAGTTTGATCTCAGTTTGTCTCTTATGAACTTTGTAGGTTTGAGCTTTACTTCCAGGTCTCTGATCCACCTTGAGTTGACTTTTGTGCATGTGTGAGGTGTGGATTCTGTTTCACTTTTCTGCACATGGAAGTCCAATTTTCACAGCACCTTTTGTTGAAGAGGTTGTCATTTCCCCATTTGATAGCTTTGATTTCCTTGTCAAATATTAGTTGACCATAGATAGCTGAGTCTATGTTATTTATTGACCCTTTTGAAAAATAAGCTCCTGGTCTTATTGATGGTTTCAACTTTTTATTTCTTAACTGCTGTTGCCAAGAGTGTTGATTGTGGATCCAAACCGAGGAATTTGCTAACAACCTCAATCTTTTCTCCATCTAACATGAAGCTGTCGTTTTTCCTGGTGGTGAGAATCTTTGTTTTCTTGATGTTGAGATGCAATCCTTATTGAAGACTGCATATCTTAACCTTCTACAGCAAATGCCTCAAGTTCTTCTCAGTTTCAGTGAGCAAGGTTGTGTCATCTGCATAACCAAGACTGTTGATGAGTTTTCCTCCAGTCCTGAAACTGCATTCTTCTTCATAAAGTCCAGCCTTCCAGATGATTTGTTCTGCAAATAAATTAAATAGTTATGGAGAAAGTCTACATCCTTGGCACACTCCTTTTTTGATCTGGAACTGTGTAATGTTCGCTTTGAACACAGATGTACCTATCTCTCATTATGGCTCAGCTCTGATTTTTTGAGCTGCCTTTTGAAATCTGTTCATTTCTCTTACTTCAATATTCTTCTCCTTCCCATTCCTCCCCTCCCCTCTCCTCCTTCC
>NW_006399883.1:842009-850110 GCF_000299155.1 Elephantulus edwardii
CTCGGGGTTGGGAAGAGACTGAGAAGGATGGGTTCAATAATGTATATTGCATTGAAACGGATGAGGGAGAAGACTGCTTAAGAGGGAAAATTATTAGGTATTTTTGTCATGACAGGAGTCCAGAGTGAAGGATGAATAATGGAGTGGACCTGGGGAAAGGGATTGTAAAACAATGAAAGAATTTTTCTTTTACTTTCCCAAGATTGTTTTTAATTTCAGTTAACATAGAAATAAGGTTGCATTTTGGTTCTTATCAACCCATTTTAATTTTCTTCAGCTTCAATTACAATGTGCACATAATATTGAGCTTCTCCATCAATTTTTTCCACAGATGTAGTCACTCTGATTCCTTTACTGGTAGATGAACCCTTCAGGTTGAAAAATGAGTTTGACAGTAAAAGGATTTAAAATAAAGTCAAGAGAGGAGAGTAAAATGATGATATATGTTAAATTCTATATCTTTTTAATTGCATTTTTTCAAATGTTCCAGAGGGAATATGTCAACAGAAACTTTGCTCCCTTAAGAGGTAGAGGACAACTAGAGATGATGTCACTTCTCTTTGTAAACTTATAACCATGATCACTCTCCATTCACTCACCCAGAAGATGCTCAAGCTCGTCTGATGGTTCAACCACCATGTAGACCGAACTACAAGAGTAAAGGGTAATCAACATTTTCAATTTGTTTTTCTGTTGTGAAATATTCCAGGGATTCTTGGCTACATTTCTTGATTCTCTTTCTAGTTTTTGATATTTATTTTGTGGAGAAAAGTAAGTACTATTTATTTGAATTATTTTTTAAAACACTGAATCATATAAGGAATCATGTTTTTATTTCAAAATAATAACGGACAAAAAAAATCTAATCTTCCTATGTTATTTGATGATATATTATTTTCTTCAGATTGAATTTTGGCAAAGAAAAAGTGACTGATTTTACTTCTAATGTGTATTATGCATAGAAACACTGGGGGAAAAAATTTATGAGCCTCTAACAAAATGAACAACATTCTAACATGTAATTGGTAGAAGTAAGGTAGAATTTATTTTAAAACTCTGCATCATCCAGAGTATAAACAAACAAAATAAAACTGTGTATGCCACAAAAATGATCAGATAAATACTTTAAAAAAATAATGCTTATGATGTTGAAATTGAAGAACCAAAATAATGTTATCATTACACAGAAATAGTAAAAACCAAGTCTTCTGTAGGTAATGCACAGTAATAAACTTAAATAGTACACTCGGAACTAATGATTTGCATGATTACTTATCTCTATCAAGTACCTAATCTAATCCTTACTGCACATTGAGATAAAACTTTGTTCTTATTCTTTCTATGGCGAATGAATAAAAGAATAAAGAATAAGTAGTTGAAATGCAGTTAGAGGAGTTTGATCCAGATCTGAAATCTGTTTCTCTGAGTAGTTAGCCATACCATAAACGTTTTATGATTCCTGTTGTGTCATCAACCAGAGGTGTTAATTTAGCTCTTACGTCCATAATAAAGTTTATTGTTGTTATTGTTGTTAAGTACTGTTGAGTCGTAGGTGACTCATAGCGACCCTATGAATGAAAGTCCTCAACACTTGCATGACTTTCAGCCTTTCTTCAGGCAAGCTATTAGGGAAGTGGATGCCACTCCTGCTTTCAAGATTGTTTTACTCAGGAGCTCCACCAAACACGGTCCAACCAGAAATTTGATTTTAAATTTTTCTTCCTATTTTCCTCAATTTATATTTTTTCTTTTTTAAAAAAATGATTTGAATGATAGTTCTTCAAGTTTCCAAAAGCTGTTGAAAGATGAGCACAAAAGTTAATTATGAAGAGTTGGGCCAATTATTTTTTCCATTTTCATCTTTTTCTTTTTTTTTAGTTATGCCAATTTTGATATAGGTTAACAATCCGTGAAAATCACAGCTATAAATGAATTTCTCATCTTATATATTATGTTAAATTACAAATGATTATATGCTCACAAATACCACTGACATTTGCCAAACCACAGAATTTTCTTTTATTACCCAAATCAAGTTTACTTATTTATGCTTATGTGGGTGTGCAAGCCAGTGTGTGCATGTGTGTACATTTCATATGGTCTTATCCTCATCAATATTTGGTATCTCAAAGCTCTGTTTTTAATTCCCTAGCTGAAACCTCATGGAGAACAGCACACAGTTGGTCAATCACACTGGAGAATTTGATTTCATCCTGTTGGGACTCTTCAGTCAATCTAAACATCCCACTCTGCTCTGTGTGGTCATTTTTGTGATTTTCCTCATGGCCTTATCTGGGAATGGCATCCTCATCCTCCTAATACACTCTCATGCTCACCTCCATACTCCTATGTACTTTTTCATCAGTCAATTGTCTCTGATGGATGTGATGTACATTTCTGTTACTGTGCCCAAGATGCTCATGGACCAAGTCACAGGTATCAAAAAGATATCAATCCCTGAATGCGGGATACAGATGTTTCTCTATGCGACACTAGTAGGATCAGAATTTTTCCTTCTAGCTGCCATGGCCTATGACCGTTACATGGCCATCTGCCATCCACTCCGTTACCCTGTCCTTATGAACCAAAGGATATGTATTCTCCTAGCATCTGGCTGCTGGTTCCTGGGCTCAGTGGATGGCTTTATGCTCACTCCCATCACCATGACATTCCCCTTTTGCAGATCCAGGGAGATTCATCACTTTTTCTGCGAGGTCCCTGCCATAATGAAGCTCTCTTGTTCTGACACTTCACTAATTGAGACACTCATGTACCTGTGCTGTGTCCTCATGCTCCTCATACCTGTGATAGTAATTTCAAGTTCCTACTCTTTCATCCTCCTTACCATCCATAAGATGAATTCAGCAGAGGGCCGGAAGAAGGCCTTCACCACCTGTTCCTCCCACATGACTGTGGTCACTCTCTTCTATGGGGCTGCCATCTACACCTACATGATCCCCAGCTCCTACCACACCCCGGAAAAAGACATGGTAGTATCTTTCTTTTACACTATCCTCACTCCTGTACTAAACCCTTTAATCTATAGTCTTAGGAATAAGGATGTTATGGGAATTGTAAAGAAATTATTCACTATGAAAGTGTGATTCAAAAATTGTAATGTAGGTAATATTAGTAATAATAATTTATTTTCTTTTTCTATATTTATTGGAATTTGGAGGTCTGTGCCAACATAATGGCTCAAATTCTCCTATCACATTTTCCCACAAAATTTCATCCTTTTTAGTATTTGTGGAGTTTTTTTATATATATTGTTCTGTAGGAGAATATTTGTATTATTAGGAGATGCAAACTACAGATATTTAGATATAAAAGTCAAATGAGCTGTTGAAGAAGAGAGGGAAATATGGAGGGAGATGATAAAGAAGGAACATATTAATAGATTAATAAATGGCACATTGACATTTTTTTTGCTCTGTATTTCTTTCTTTTTACATTTCCATAAATTTCAAACTAATTTCAAGTAAAATGTTAAATATCATTCCTTATCTACCTTATGTACCTTATCTTCCTTTTTTTAATGTCCCTACTTTTGGTGGCAGTATGACAAAAGGTATTTAAAGATGTGTTCACTTCCACATGATTATCCAATTCTGAATATTTTTGTTGTTTGTTGTTATGTGCTGTCGAATTGCCTGCGACTCATAACAACCCTACATACAACATCCCTAAACCCTGCTCTGTCCTGTGCCAATCTCACTGTCTCCAACACACCCAACCTGATAATCCCAGTCACTGAATCAACTCACCTCATTGAGGGTCATCCCCTCCTGTGCTCTCTCTCCACCCTCCCAAGAATGACATCCCTCATCAAGGACTGGTCCCTCCTTGCTACATGTCCAAAGTACGTCGGACAAAGCCTCAGAATCCTTGCCTCCAAGGAGCAGCCCAGATTAACCCTCTCCAGGATGAACCTGTTTGTTTTCTTAGCGGTTCATGGTACGTTGAATACTCTTCTCAATCACCACAGCTCAAAGGCATCAATTCTCCTTCTATCCTCCCTAGTCATTGGCCAGTTCTTTGATGTATAGGAAGTGATTGCAAAGGCCATGGCCTGTATCAGACTCACCTTAGTCTCCAGAGTGACACCATTGCTTTTCAGTACTTTGGAGAGGTCCCTAACAGCAGACTTTCCCATGGCAATGCATCTTTTAATTTCCTGGCTTCTCGTGCCAAGAGTGTTCACTGCGGAGTCAAGCAGACTAAAGCTGTGAACAATCTCAATCTCTTCACCATCCATCCTGATGTTGCCGATTAGCCGAGTGGTAAGAATCTTTGTCTTCTTAATATTGAATCATGAATATCTATTTCTGAATATATGCAAGACTAAATGCAGTTAATGTGTCTGTACACTTTTCTGGAGGATTTCTTTTTTGGATGTGTCAGCACTAAAGCCATTTACTGGTAGAAGTTTGAAACCATTAGTACTTACTTAATTATAGTTTTAGAATTCAAAACTTCATAAAGTGGAATAGGATAAATATTAATCCAGCATGGAACGATTTAGGAAAAGATCACTGCATGACCTTTCAAATGTTCAACAAATTTCTTTCATGTTGCCTTTATAATATAAAAATAATAGAAAACATATAATTAATGTTAAAATCTAAAGAGAACATTACTAGTCTCTTTAGAAGATTTGAACTGTAGGTGCACTTAGACAAATAGCTGAAAGTAACTATATTAATTTTTTTTACTCATCAGGAAGGAAGAGTAAAGCTCATAAGAATACATTTGGTCACCTGTGACATAGACATATAAGACTGGCCAAACAAATGTGACTGAAAAAAGACTCTGACAGTGACTAGTAAGAGATAATGCCATGTTTTTCTCAGATAAGTATGGGCAACTGGAGAGCAGGTGGGGGAGGGTCTTACAAGGAATGTAATTCCAGGAAAAAGGCATAGCAGAAGTAAAGACGAAAAGTTTGGCCAAGCAAGAGTGCTAAGTCTTCCAGTGGAACTCCCCTCCCCTTTTCTTCTTTGTTTTTTTTTTAAATAATAACAGTAATTGTTTATTGTTGTTGTTATGTGTTGCTGAGTCACCTGAGACTCATAGTGACCCTCCGTACAAAACCCCTAAAGCTACCTCTATCCTGTACAAATTTATGACACACTTACCCTTCCATTACTCCAGTCACTGAATCAATCCATCTCATTGAGGATCTTCCTCTCCTGTGCTGTCCCTCCACCCTCCTAATAGTATGATGTCCCTCTCCAAGGACTGGTCCGTCCTTGCAACATGTCCAAAGTAAGTCAGACAAAGCTTTAGAATCCTTGCTTCCCAGGAGCAGCCTGGCTTCACCCTCTCTAGGGCTAACCTGTTTGTTCTCCTTGCAGTCTATGGTATATTCAATATGCTTCTCCAGCACCACAGTTCAAAGTCATCCATAATTAATGAAAAAATAATAAATAACGATAAACACCATTGTACAATGCCCTTAGATATAATGTCTTGTCCAAACCTCACTGTCCTCTTCCTTTCTCTTAACTTTATTCTAGTTTGTTAATTAGTTTGCTAATCTCTGCTCTCTTCCTTTTCCCTCCCATTACTTCTGGTTAATTCTCTGCAATTTTTTTTGTCTGTGGGTAAACCGTCCCTTACTTTATTTTTTTTTCTTTTCCTCCCTCTTCTCTCTGCTTCTCTTCTTCCTCGTTCCCTTTCAATTGGTTATGTATGTCTTGTTCCAGATTGCTAATTTTAATACATATTAGCTGATAGTCCATTTGTTCCAGAGTGATCTTCTCTTCTACTCTACTACACTGTTCATTGCATATCCATTCTACTCTTGTTTTCTCCCTGTCTGGCACCTATAACTTTTTTTAAAAAAAATAGAGGTCTTATATAGTATTTGAAGTTTTTGGTGGACAAATTATTTCACTCAGTACAATGTCCTCTAGATGTGTGTATGTTGTGAAGTGTTTCACACAACTTCAGTGCTTTTAAATTCTCCATATTATATTCCATTATGTGAATGTATTATGATTCTATGTGTTTATTGGTGGTCACTTGGGGCTACTTCCATCTCCTTCCTGTTATGAATAATGTTTCAGGAAAGATAAGTTGTACATATAGTCTCCCCTCTGATTTCTTTAGGACATATTCCCAACAGTGAAGTAGCTGGATCAGAGAAGGTTTCTACTTTTAACTATTTGAGAAAATGTCAGACTGGCTTCTGTAGTGGTTGTACCATTTTACATTTCCACCAGATGTGCATGAGGATTCTCTTTGAATTCTCATCTACATGTGTTGTTGTGTTTTGTTAACTTAGCTATTGTTGCTCAGATGAGATATTTCATTGTTTTAATTTGCATCTCTCTAAAAGATAGTTGTCTTGAATATTTCTTTATGTGATCATTAGCCAACTGAATATCATCTTTGACGAAGAGATTTTCATATCTTCTGTCAATTTTGTGACTAGGTTTCTGTTTGTTTATTTGTTTTTCTTTTTACAGGTCAGGTGCTCTTGTTGGTGTTAGGTGCCATCCAGTCAACTAGAACTAGTAACAACACTATGAATGAGCTGTCGAGGGTTTCCCAGCTCTCTCTAACCCTACACCTTTCCCAGTATGATATATATTTTCAAGGATTGGATCCTCCTGACAACAGGTCCAAAGTGTATGAGATGACGTTTCATAATCCTAGAGTCCAAGGAATTGTGTTTGTACTTCTTCCAAGACAGCCTTGTTTATTCTTTTGCCAGTACATGGGATATATATCCAGTCCTTTTCTCCCACATCATAGCTCAAAGGCATTGATTCTTGTTATTCTTTTTAAAAGTCCAATTTTCAGATGTATTCAAAGCAATTGAAAAGAAAATGGTTTAAATCAGATGAATCTTAGTCTTTAAACTGACATCACTGTGTCTTAGCAATGAGAATTCTTTGACAGTAGATTTTTCCTAGTGTAACATGGGAACTCTGATGGCCTAGTCGTAAGATGCTAAGCCTCAATTCCCAAGCTGTGCAGTTCAAATCCATCAGCTGCTCCATGGGAGGATGGGCTCTCTCCTCCTGTGTGGTTTAATGCTTTGGAAAACCCACTAGAGGGTCAGCTATGGGTTGATTCCTACTCAATAGTAGACGACAACAACAACAACAAGCCTTTTGATTTCTTGACTGCGAGTACCATGTGTGTTGATTGTGGATCCAAGGAACATGAAATCATTGATAACTTCAAACTTTTTCCTATTTATCTTGATATTGCCTATTCGCCAGTGGTGAGGATTTTTGTTTTCTTGATGTGGAGATGTAATCCATATTAAAGGCTATATAGTCTTTGATCTTCTGCAGCAAGTATTTAATGTCCTCCTTGCTTTCAACAAATAGCATATTTTCCTCTACATAAGACAAGCTGTTGATAAGTCTTCTGTCAATCATAATGGCACACTCTTCTTCATAAAGTCCATCCTCGTGAATGATTTGCCCAGCATACAAATTAAATTTCTTCTGTTATTAGTCTATTCAAGTTCTCCACTACTGTTTCTGTCAATTTGGATAAAGTGTGAGTTTCTAAGAATTTGTCCATTTCCTCTTTCGTTGTTGTTGAGTACCATTGAGTCAGGACTCTGGGTTTTCAAATTTGTTTGAGTATACCTTTTCATGTTAGTCCATTAGTTTTTTGTAGGTTTTTTTTTCTATTTTGGTTAATTCTGTTGTGGTCACCATTTTATTTCTTATGCAAATTATATGTGTCTTTTCTTCTTTTTATCAAAATTGAAAGTTATATTGAATTGTATTAATAGTTGTGATCTATAGAGTTAGAGGAAGTTTTAAAACTTTATTTAGGCAGAATATTAAATCATCCAGGAAGCATTAAAAGAAGATGATACTGAACCACTGTATCAAAAGGAATTGGCAGACACAGAAGAATTTCATGAAACAACATATTAGCAAGAGCCAAGGGTGATGAAGAAAGAAGTTCAGGCTGTTTTGAAGGAAATAGCAAAAGATAAGGCCCCAGAAATAGATAGTATACCAATTTATGTATTTCAACTAACAGATCCTGGCATGGATGTGCTCACCAAGTTATTCGAAGAAATCTGGAGAACAACCACTTGGCCAACTGATTGGAAGAGATCTAT
>NW_006399883.1:852791-857882 GCF_000299155.1 Elephantulus edwardii
GTCAACACTCTTGGCACCAGTAGCCAGGAGATAAAAAAAAAAAAAAAACAACTATTGCGATGGGAACGTCTGTGGTTAGGGACCTCTCCAAAATACTCAAGAGCAACAGTGTCTCTCTGTGGATAGTACTTGGAAAATATGGGCCTGATGATAGAAATGAAGCCAAAAATAGAATGATTTAATTTTGTATTTATAATGAGTTTTTTAATTGCAAATACTTTTTCTAAAAGTCACACAAGATGACCTTATATGTGGATTTCACCTGATGTGCTGCATAGGAATCAGATTGACTACATTTGTGGAAGAAATTGTTGGAAAAGCTAAATATCAGCAGTCAAAACTAGGCCAGGGGCAGACTCTGGGTCTGATCATCAATTATTCATATGCAAGTTCAAATTGAGGCAGAAGAAAATTAAAATAAAGCCACAGGAACCAAGATATGATCTTGAATCAATTCCACCCAAATTTCAGGGATATCATCTTTCAGGGATACCATCCACGAAGAAAGCAAAAGGTCTTTACAAAAATAAAGGAGAAAGAAAAAAAAATCAAAATGCATGTCAGAAGAGACTCTAAAGATTGCACTGGAATGTTGAAAAGCTAAATCTAAAGGAAAACATGTCAAAGTGATAGAGCTAAATAGACAACTTCAAAGAGCAGCTTGGGAGGACAAAGCAAAGTATTACAATGCAGAGAGCTGGAATTGGAGAATAAAAAGGGAGGAACTTGCTCTGCATTTCTCAAGCTGAAAGAACTGAAAAACAAATTTAAGCCTTTGTGTCACAATGTTGAAAGATGCTGTGGGCAATGTATTGAATGACCCAGAAAGCATCCAAAGATGGAGGGAATACACAGAGTCACTGTACCAGAAATAGTTGCTTGACACTGAAAAATTTCAGGAAGTACCATCTGAACAGGAGCCAATGGTAATGAAAGAGGAAATGAAAGCTGCATTAAAGGCATTGGCAAAGAATAAGGCCCCAGGAATCAATGGGTGATCAATTGACTTGTTTAATTTAACAGATGGAGCTTTGGATGCACTCACCATTCTGTGCCAGAAAATTTGGAGGACAGCTGTTTGGTTGTCTGGCTAATGGATTGAAAGAGGTGAAAAAGATCCATATTTGTTTCCATTCCCCAAAAAGGTGATTCAACTGAATGTGGAAATTACCAACCCGTGCCATTGATATTACATGCAAGCAAAATACTGCTGAAGATTATTCAAAAACAATGGGTACAGTACATAGATAGGGAATTGTCAGAACTTCAAGCAGGATTTAGAAGAGGCCATGGCACCAGAATATCATTGCTAATGTCAAATAAATCCTGGCTGAAAGTAAAGAATAACAGAAGAATGCCCATTTGTGCTTTATTGACCATGTAAAGTGTTTGACTGTGTGACTCATTAGAAGTTGTGGCTGACATTGAGAAGAATGGGCATCCCAGAGCACTTGATTGTGCTCATGAAGAACCTGGACCAGAAGGTTGTTGTGTGAACAGAGCAAGGGCACACTTCATGGTTTCAAATTGGGAAGGGAGTGTGTCAGGTTTGTATTCTGTCTCCATATCTGTTCAATCTATATGCTCATCAAATCATCCGAGAAGCTGGACTCTATGAGGAGGAGTGTGGCATCAGAATTTGAGGGAGACTCATCAATAACCCACGTTATGCAGATGACACAACATTACTAGCTGAAAGTAAGGAGAACTTGAAGCACTTATTGCAGAACAAGGGATGCAGCCTTCAGTATGGATTGTGTCTCAGTATGAAGAAAACAAAGATTCTTACCCCTGAACCAATAGACAGTGTCATAATAGATAGAGAGGAGATTGAAACTGTCAACAGCTTCATCTTGCTTGGATCCATGATTAACAACCTTGGTACAAGCAGTCTAGAAATAAGGAGACACATTGCACTGAGAAAATCTGTGTTTAGGGACCTTGCAAATTATTGAGGAGTAATGGTATTATGTTGAGGACTAAAGTGTATCTGATTCAAGGCTTGGTTTTTCTGTTTACTAACTATGCATCTAGACCTGGACAATGAATAAGAATGACAGAAAAATAATTGATGCCTTTGAACTGTGATGTTGAAAAAGAGCATTGAACATCCCATGGATGGCCAAAAGAATGAACAGATATATCTTAGAAAAGGTGCAGCTGGAGTGCTCCTTGGAGGCAAGAGAGATGAAGCTTCACCTCACATACTTTTGAAGTATTGCCAGGAGGTGCTAGTCCTTGGAGAGGGACATGATGTTGGGAAGGGTGGAGGGTCAGTGAAAGAGACGAACACCCTCAACCAGGTGGATTGACAATGTAACAATTGCAATGGGCTCTTGTGTGTCAGGAAGTGTGAGGATGGCATGGGACAGGATTGGGTTCAGATCTTGTGTTCATAGGGTCTCTATGAGTCATACTCAACTCAATGGCATCTAAAAACGACAACAATAAACAAAATTCTTTAAAAAGCTGCCAATTGAGAAACTTGTACTCAACAACTTTGCGCACTAAATTAGGTGGTGATATTAGGACATTATCAGAAAAGCAAAAATTAAGGGAATTATGAAAACAAGACCAATTTTATAAGAAATATTAATGGGAGTTCTTCACACAGAGACAGTACAGAAATGCAGATGGATCAGAGTAACTAACAATTTCCCCCTAAAAACAGAGCAGCAAAATAGCAAGAATACCATGTCTATCATTAATTATACCAAATATAAATGGATTAAGTGCACCAGTCAAGAGAAAGAGTAGCAGAATGGATAAAATATCAAGAAAATTCAATTACAAAATAGTAGAAATAAGAAAAGACTCTTCACCAAAGTAGACATTCAGATGGCAAACAAAACAAAACAAGACATGAAGAAATGCTCACGATCACAAACTATTAGAGAAAAAAAAACAAAACCAAAAGAAAAAAAAAGCGAAGAGATATCATCTTACCCCAGCAACATCAGCCACGTTTAACAGATTATAAAGAAAAAAAAATGCTAGTGAGGATGTGCTGAAATGAGAATGCTCAAAAATGGCTGATTGGGAATAGTAAATGATACAACCTCTTTGGAAGGCACTTTGATGGGTTCTTGGGGGGCAGGATTGCATAGCAATGAAAGGGTTTATCTTTTACTCATCAAGGATAAAATTGAATTGGAGGGTGGGCAGGGAGGAAAGTGCAACAATGAATGACTTGACACCCTAAGTCTCTGTAAACTTTCATTAAAATTAATTAAAAAAAAGTAGAAAACTGAAGTACCCTCCAGCTATTCCACTACTAGGAATATAATATGTCTTAAAGAAACAAGTGCTCTGATAGCAACAGATATATGCACACTTAAATGAACAATAACAAAGAGATTGAAACAACCTGGATGCTCATCAACAAACACATGGATAGAAAGACCATGGTACTTTCACACAATGGTGTACTATGCAAGATTGAAAAACAGTGAATAGTTTGTGAAACACTACACAAGACGGATAAGGGAGTTACACAAGACCTGATAAGGGAGCTGTAATAAATTCAGAATTATTCAAACAAATGGTATGGTTGTAAAGCTGACATCAGTTGGCTTCAGCCTGCAAAACTGGTTGCTTTATCCTAAAATTCCATTTTTTCTTTTTTAGTCATGCAAAGAACTTTCAGTTGTTTGTTTACCAGGAAAATAAATGCATCTTTCCTAAATCAGTATTTAATCTTTGAAATAATTTTCCTCAGTTATATATAATTCTTTTCTGGATTAGCATTTAACTCTCTGAAGATGTTTTCCTCAGTCATATGTAAACTATATCACAAACTATTTTCTTCCTAGTATCTATAACACCAAAGCCAAGTATAAAAACCAATGACCACTCTTAGACAGGGAAGCAGTTTTTACGACGATTCTCACTGGTTTCCTAGATCTGCAATAAAAGGCTTTGGATATTGCAATCTGTCTGTCTGTCTTACTGGCAATTGACTATTAAAAGAACCCTTTGTGTTTAATAAAAAACCTAGAGGACATAATGCTGAATTAAATAAACAAAACAAGGACAGATACTGTATAAGACTACAATATAAAAACTAGAGAAAGGGTTTTACATGAAGAGTATAAATTTTGGACGTTTACCAGGGCAATGTCGATAAGTGAAAAAAATTAATGAATTGACAATGAACCCTCTCCTGGAATGTGTGAAAGGAAGGCAATGTAAAATGAATGGATGCTCAGATATTGTGTGTACTGTAATTTAAGTTTTGGAACAAAATATGCATGATTAATTGATGGGGGAAAAAGCACAACCTCATAATATGATTTATAAGGTTTTATACAAATCAGGATAAAAATAATAAAAAATAAAATGAAAACAGTGTAAATAGAAAACAAGTAATTGGTAACCTAATCAAGATTGACAGAGACACAGTTGTGAAGGAGATGACCTCAGTCCTACATATAGCAGTAACTACACTGCTTTCGTGAGGGGTTTGTGGCACATCAGTTCAACTCTGAGTTTCAGAGGTTATAACTGCAAGCAGAAAAGATCAATAACAATATCTTACACATTTTTTTCCACAAGATTAAGTTAGGATATATACATACTCACACATTTTTTAAAGAGCTGAAGGTTATATTTAAATGGATCATAGTTTATAGGGGGAACTCTGGTAACTGATTGTTGTTATTGTAAGGTGTCTTAGAATTGAGTGTGACTCATAATGGCCCTATGGACAACAATGCTGAATCCTGTCCTATACAGTTCCATCCTCATCATCTTTGACACTATTGAGCCTGTTGCTGTAGTCACCATGTCAATTTATGTTACTGAGGTCTTTCTATCATTGACTCTCCACCTTTCCAACTATGATGTCCCTTTCCAAGGAATAGATTCTCTTAGAACTATGCCCAAAGTATGTGAGATGAAACTTTGCTACCTTTCCTCCAAAAAGCACTGTGGCTGAACTTTTCCTAAGACAAATCTTTTTGTTCTTTTGGTATGACATGGGATAGTCAGTGTTCTTTTCCAATATCACAATCAAAAGCATCATTTTCTTCTTTCATTCCTTATTTATTGTCCAGCTCTCAGATGCATAGTAAGTGAGAGAAAAGACTATAG
>NW_006399883.1:861588-862793 GCF_000299155.1 Elephantulus edwardii
ACATGAATCCCATTTTTATAAGCTTTTTCCTGGAGTAACAGAATATGATATCCTTAAATGTGATCTAGTTATTTTATTGAATTAATTTTATTGTCTTCAGATTCTAGAAGTAAAAAACTGCTTCAAAAACCAAGATAGAAAAGAAAAATTGAGAACTGAAATCAGTTACCTCCATATTTTTTCAATTTCTCTCTCTCTGTATCTATGAAAGATTGATTGTGAGGCGCACTAAAGTTGATAATGTTTGTGAAGACAGCTGAAACCATGTCTGGTGAATGTCAATGGCCCCTTTTCTTTTCCCTGGGATTTAAGGAAAATAATAGGAGATGAATCGGTAAGGAATTGTGCTGCCAATGCAAACGTATATGTTTCAAATCTACCATCTGTTCTAAGGAAGAAAGATGAGCAATCTCCTACGTTTATCTTAATGCCTCTGAAAACAAGCTGGTGAGTCAGCTATGAGGCAGTTCTAACTAAATGGTGCCCAACGACAACAACAATGAGAGATAATGGAAGTGAATTTGACCTTGGGGACAACATGTAGTTTGCAAAAATGAAATGTAATAAAGCATAAAATTCTGTATTAGTCAGTTTATAAACAAATAAGTAATCAAGTTGGCTGTACTACAAAAAAAATCAGGTAATTGTAAGTATGATTACGATGCTGAAATTAGAGCATGGAAGTAATGTATTATTACACAAAAATAGGAAGAATTTGTGTTTGTCTAGATTCTGTAGAATAACATGATCAGTTATTAATGCTCTTAGCTAATGGTTTATGTGATTATTCATCTGTGTCAGGTAAAGTCATTGTAATGCTATAAATATTATTATTTTTATTTTACTCAATTAAATATAGTTTATCCTTATCCTCTATTTATGTAGAATGTGTGGAGGAATGGGACTTCAGTAATTCAAAGTACAGGTTGAGGGGAATAGTCAGTCATGCTACAAAAATGTTAATATCATACTTGGTCTTTAATAGAAAAGGTTAATTAGGCTCCTACTCCCATTGTAAACACTTTAGGAAACCGACATTTGATTTTTCTTTTATTTCTCCCTTTTCTCTTTTACTCAGAGGGTCAGACCGTCATGAGTGCCTGAAAACTCAAAGTTCTTTTTTTTTACTGTCCCAGGTGAAACTTCATGGACAACATCACTTGGCTGACCAATGATACTAGAGGGTTTGATTTCATCCTGTTGGG
>NW_006399883.1:864383-870432 GCF_000299155.1 Elephantulus edwardii
GCAGGAGGGGAAGGCCCTCTCGGAGGTGGATTGATTCAGTGACTGCGGTAATCAGGATGGGTGTATTAGAGACAGTAGTATTGGCACACAACAGAGTAGAGTTTAGGGCTGTTGTATAGGGTCGCTATGACTCGCAAACGACTTGATGGCACATAACAACAACAACAAGTATCAAGTTAATTCCAGATAAAGAATTAAATATCATTACTTGTCTCCCTTCCCCTCCCTATTTTGTGTTCTTATTCTTTGTGGCAGCATGAGAAAGTACCTTTAAAACTGTGTTCATTTCAATATGATTATTGAATTCTTAATACAGGTATTACTAAATTTGTGTAATATTTTTCACACTTTTCTCAAGGACTTCTTTTTATATTTGTCAACTACCAAGATTTATCTAGTAGGTATATACAATTTGAGGTGATTACTATTGAATTAAAGATTCAGAATTTAGAACTTGATAAATGCAGTGGAACAAACACTAACCCAGAGTGGAAGGAGAATTTAGGAAAGGATCACTCAGGTGACACTTGACCTGAGTTTTTAAGTATGTAATTTATTGCACAAAGAAAGGGAATTGGGGATAAAATACTTAACAAATAATTTTGTACTGTTGTTGTTTGTTGTTCTGTGCTGTTGAGTTGCCTGTGACTCATAGTGATCCTATGTACAGCAGCTCTGAAGCCTGGCCTGTCCTGAGCCAGTCTCACTGATTCTGGCACACTTACTTCCATTGCCACAGTTACTGTATCAATCCATCTCATCCAGGGTCTTCTCCTGCACTGTTCCTCTACCCTTCCAAGCATCATGTCTTTCTCCAAGGACCAGTCCCTACTGGATTATACTATAATATAAAAACATAGGTAAAATTAAAATATAAGCAAAATATCATTGCTATTTTTAAAGGTTTTGAACTGCATGTAAGTGCATTTGAATAAGCAAATGGGTACAATAAAATGTATAAATCTCTTTGCTCACGAAGATGGAGTGCAGGTCATAAGAATACTTCTGGTCAACCTGTGACCTAAAAGTTTGGTCAAAACAAAGATGACCTTCACATTGACTATTAAATTGTGACATCATTTTATTCTCAGATGGACAATGTTAGTCTAGGGAGCAAGGAAGAGGAAATGATTAGGAATATAATGTCAGAGGAAAGAGCAGAAATAAAAACAAAAACTTTGACCAAGAAAGATTGGTAAATAACAGCCCCTCTCTATTCTCCTTTACTTTTTGGTCTTATTTCTTGTCTTTTAATGAGTTAAGATTTTACCAACAATAAGAAAATGATCAAATTTACACTTTAGAGATGTTGCATTGGTGATAACAAACTCAAGAAATAATTCGATGAAGGTGAGGAGATCAGTGAATAATGACGTAAAGTACACGATGTTAATTTCAGGGAGATCAGGCCTCAACATTATGTTGCTGTTGCTTATTATGTGCTGTTGAGTCAGAACTAACTCATAGCTGGCTCTCCAGTATCTTTTCAGAGGCTGTAAGTTGCACAGGAGAAGAAATCCCTCTTTTCCCTGAGAAATTCATACCATGTGCCTTTGGGTTGGCAATGCAACTCCTTATCACTAGGCCACCAGAAAACTCTTTCAACATAATGCTTTTGTTGTTGTGTGTAATTTTTTTGGCACTGGTACATATCTGACCCACTCTAGTGGATTTTCAGTGGTGGTAATAGTATGGGAGAAGACTGCTCATCATTCTCACACAGAGCAAATGGAAGATTAGAACCATAAGCCTTTGGGCATGTAGTGTAGCTTCTTATCACTAGGCCAATCTTGTTAAGTGCCATTGAGTTGAGTATGACTCATAGTGACCCTATGAACAGATGATCTGAGCCCTATCATGTGCAGTTCTCATCATCTCTGACACCCTAGAGACCATCGCTGAATTCACCATTTCAATCTATCTCATTGGGGTCTTCCTTACCTTTGCTGACCCTCCATTTTCCCACACATGATGTCCCTTTCCAAGGAATACCCTCACCTTGCTACATGTCCAAAGGGTGAAAGAGAAAAGCTCACCATCTTTGATTCCAAAGAGCTTTCTGGCTGCACTTTTCCAAGCATGTCTGTTTTTTCTTTTGACAGTCCATAGGATATTCAGCACTCTTCACCAGCACCACAACTCAAAGGCATCAATTCTTTTCCTGTCATTTTTTTTTTTTGGTTGGGGGGGTGGAGGCATTTTTATTGGTCTGTATATAATAATTCGTATACCTTGTTTTTCACCCATGTACATTGTGTTTTGTTATATTTTTTATTTTATACTCATTTATTTACAGTTTGTATAAATTGCTTTTCACACCAGTCTTTCCAATTTCCTTCACACACTTACCACCGAATTGTGCATCCTTATATTTATACCCTCCCATCCATCCTCATTCCTCTGCTTCTACACCCCCCACGGATCCTTACACTTATTCAACAAGAACAGTTTTATATAGTATTTGTCTTTATGGGACTGAGTTAGTTCACTCAGCATAATGCTCTCCAATCACTCCCAAGTTAGGTAATAATTTACAAAATCATTGCTCCTGCGCGCTGCATAGTATTCCACTGTGTACATGTACCACCATTTCTGAATCCATTCGTTTGTGGTTGGACATCTGGACTGTTTACATGTTCTTTTGATGGTGAATAATGCTGCTATGAACATTGGTGTACAAGCCTCCATTTGAGTCTCAGTTCTCATTTTCTCTGGGTATATTTCAAGCATATAACAACAACATATTTCAAGCAACAGAATAGCTGGGTAATCTGGAATATCTATGTTCAGCTTTTTGCAGAAGCACCAAACTACCTTCTGGAGTGGTTGTACCATTTTACAATCCCATTAACAATGTATAAGAGTTTCTATCTCGCCACATTTTCTCCAACATTTCTTACTTGCTGTACTGCTAAACTTTGCCACTGCTACAACAGTGAGATGGTATCTCATTGTGATTTAAATTTGCATTTATCTTATTGTCAGTGATTTTGAGCATTTCTTCATATGTCTGTTGGCCATTTGAATGTCTTCCTCTGTGAAAAATCTTTCCATGGCTTTTGTCCATTTTGTAAATGGGTTATTAATCTTTTTCTCCTGTAGGCCCATGTGTATGCTGTTAACTTTGGGTATAGAACCCTTGTCTGAAATGGTATTATTCACTTCTTTTCCCCACTCAATAAGTTTTCTTTTCCACTTTGTTGGAAAATGTTTTAAATGTGCACAGGAATTTAGTATTTAGAAAGTTCCATTCATCAATTATTTTTTCCTTTCCTAATTGTGTATTTCTGGCTGTATTTGGCAGTCTCCTCATACCATAGATTTAGGATTTCTAAGCCTGATTCCAGTTGGCTCTAATGAGCTTTATGGTTTTACGCTTTACTTTCAGGTCTCTGATCCACCGTGAGTTGATTTTTTTTGTATGGTGTGAAATGTGGATCCTTTCTCAGCTTTCTGCTGTTAATAGTCCAGTTTTTCCAGCACCATTTGTTGAAGAGGTTGTCATTTCCCTATATGATAGGTTTTATTCCCTTGTTGAATATTATGTCGAAAATATGGGTCCATTCCAGGGTTCTTAACTCTGTTCCATTGGTCTATGTGTTTGTCATTGTACCTGTACCAGTCCGTTTTGGTCACTACTGCTGTGTACTAGGTTTTGAGATCAGGGAGTGCTATGCTTCCCATTCATTTTTGTTTTTGAGAAGTGCTTTGCTTATTTGGGGTCTCTTTCTTCTCCAAATAAACTTTTTTATCTCCTTGAAAAATGAATTTGGTATCAGGTGTGGGATTACATTAAACATGTAGATTGCTTTCGGTAGGACTGTCATTTTCACAATATTGGGTCTTCCTATCCATGAACAGGGCACATTTTCCATTTTTAAGGTCTTTTATTGTGTCTTGCAGAAAAGTTCTGGTTTTTATATCTCTAGTTAGGTTCACTCCCAAGTATCTCAATTTGTGGTTGGCTATTGTAAATGGTATTACTTTCACGGTTTCCTTCTCTTGAGTTCTCTTTGTTACTGTAGAGTAATCCCACTGATTTTTGGATATTGATCTTATGTCCTGCTACTCTACTAAATGGGTCTACTAACTCTAACAGATTTTTGTTGTGTTCTTAGGGATTTATGTGTTCACTATCATATTATCTGCATATTGCAATAGTTTGACCATCTCTTTGCTGATCTGGTTGCCTTTTATTTCCTTCTCTTGTTGTACTGCCCTAGTAAGCACTTTCAATACAATATTGAATAGAAGTGGTGACAGTGGGCATCTGGGCATCCTTGTCTGGTCCCTGTTTGCAAGGAAAGTGCTTTTAGTCTTTCTCCATTTAGAATGATATTGGCTCTTGGTTTTGCATATATACTTTTTACTATGTTGAGAAAATTCTCTTCTATTCCAACTTTGTTGAATATCTTTATCAGGAAGCGGTATTACTAAGATCATATGGTTCTTGTTATTTTCTTTTTTTAAAGAAGCTTTATTAAAGAGTATTCCATGTGGGATTCCTTGGTCTGCAGAGAGAGAAACAGGCAATGGGACAGACCATAGAAATAGAGCCGTTATTTGCTTTTCAACATTATTATTTTTTTCTTATGTTGAACCATCCTTGCATAACTCTGATGAACCCCACTTAGTCATGATGGATTATTGTTTTGATATATTTTTTTATTCTATTGGCTAGAATTTTGTGAAAGATTTTTGCATCCATATTCATGAGAGATACTGTTCTATAGTTTTCTTTTTTGGCAATATCTTTGCCTGGTTTTGGTTTTAGGGTTATACTTGCTTCATAGAATGAACACTTTGAGGGCGGTCCTTCTTTTTCAATTTTTTGAAATAATTTAAGTAGAATTGATATATCCTCTCTGAATGTTTGGTAAAATTAATCTGTGAAACCATTGGGTCTCTTGTGGTTAATTTCTAGTATTATGTTCTTGTGGTCTGAGAAAATATTTTTAATTATTTCAGTGTTTTTTAATTTGTTGAGGCTTGCTTTGTGTCCTAAAATGTGATCAATTTTGAGGAATGTACCATGTGCACTTAAGAAGAAAATGAATGCAATTTTACTTGGGTGTAGTATCCTTAATACATCGACAAGATCAAGTTGACTGATTGTATAGTTTAGATCTTCTGCATCTTTGTTAAGTTTCTTTTGATTTGACCCATGCTTTGATAAGAGTGGAGTGTTGAAATCTCCTACCTCTATTTTAGTGCTATTTCTTTCTTCATTGCTGTTAACCATTGTTTTCTATAATTTGCAGGTCGATCATCTGGTGCATAAATGTTGACCTAGGTTATGTCTTATTGATCTAGACAGATCTAGGATCTGTTTTCATGCCTTTAATCAGTATGTAATGCCCTTCCTCATCTTTGATGGTGGTTTCATTCTGAAGTCTATTTTATCAGAGAGTAGTGTTTTCATTCCTGCTTTTTTTGAGGTTTCAATTTGCTTGGTATTTTTTCCCCCCACAGTTGTTGATTTTGAGTTTGCCTTTTTTTTTTTTTTTCTAGATGTGTCTGTTAGAGGCAACATATTGATGGGCTTTTCTTTTTTCCTTTTTAAATCTATTCTACTACTCTTTTTCTCTTAATTGGTATATTTAATCCATTCACATTAGGTGTGATTATTGTCAGGCCAGGTTTTACTGTTCCCATTTTCTTGTGCTTCTTTTTCTGGTATTTTTGGTTACTAGGGTCCATCCACTTTCCTTTGCCATCTCCATATGAAGAACTTAATTTAAAATTTCTTGTGCTTTTGGTCTTGTTTTCACAAATACTTTAAATTCTTTTTTCTGCAAAGGATCTAATTTCTCTTTCATATTTGATGGAGACCTTTGCTGAGTATAGGATCCTTGGTTGGTAGTTGTTTTCTTTAAACTATGCCATCTCATTGTCTTCTAGCTCAAGTGGTTTCTGCTGAGAAACCAGAACTTAATCTAATTGTTTCCACTTTGTAGGTGACTCTTTGTTTTTCTCATGCTGCTTTTAGAATTCTATCCTCAATTATATCAGCCTAGAGACAAAGGTGTACCTGATCCAGCCATGGTAT
>NW_006399883.1:871062-884076 GCF_000299155.1 Elephantulus edwardii
AACCTGGGGTTACTGTGATTCTGAGCCTTGTACCACTGGAGTGTCGAATGCCATAATGGTTACTCATGGTGGACAGTGTTTCGTAGAGTTCCCAGTTTAAGACAGGTTTGGAAGCAGGACTGGCATCCACTTCCTAAACAACATACCTCTGGAAACTCTATCAACTTTGATAAATGGCAATAGCAATAGAAAGACTTCAGGTCCTTTGTTCGTAAGGTTGTTATGATTCATTCTCGATTCAATGTCAATCATCATCATCATCAACAACAACAACAACAAGAACAACATCCTTTTCTTTTAATTTGGAGAATTTGACTATGATATGTATTGATATTTTTCTTTTTTGGTATAGTCTATTTAGTCTTCACTGTCCTTTTTTAATGTAAATTTCCCCATTTTTCAAAACACCTGGGAATTTTTCTTCTAATACTTCTACAATTTTTTTCAGTCATTTCCCTGTAACCCCCCTATTCTGGAATTTCAATCATATATATGTTCTTTCTTTGGATATCATCCTACATAATTATAATATTATCTTCATTATCTTTATGTGTCATCTCTGACTTTTCTTCTAGTATGTTTCCAGTGATGCTTTTGTTTTCCAGCTCACTGACTCTCTCTTCCATTTCTTCAGCTCTACTTTTTTGTCCTACCAGTGTGTTGGACACTTCTGCCATTTTAGTCTTAATAGTCTGGGTTGCAATTATATGCTTTTCCATGTGTTGGATCTATCTTTTCTGTCTTGTGATTATTTTTTAAATTCTTTTACCTCTATCTATACTATTAATTCCTTCTGCCATATTTTTCATTTTCTTCCTTAGCTGTTCAAGTTACTCCTCATCAATATAACTCTTCTTGTTTGTTTTCTCTGGGGTATTTACTCTCTTGTTTATTCCATCATTTTCATCTTCTTCTGTAGCTGTTCAAATAACCCCATAACTACATATTTCTTCTGGTTCTCTCTATCTTGAGTATTCATTGGGTCTGCTTTTTTAGGATAAGAGTTATTTTGTTTTTTCATGAAGACTGAGGCAGACTGCTGTTTCCTTCACATTATGTAAGTCCTTTTTAGTAGTTTTTAGGTCATTGTAATTATATAGCAATCATGATTACGACAATGATTTGTGAAGGACTTGTATATTTGTACTCTCTTTTTTGGCCTGAGTCTCACAGGGCCGAGGTCCTGACAGCATTGCTTCCCTGAAAGTATCTGAATGGCAAATCATGAAGCCTGTTGTCCCTTCAAGAAATGACATCTCCTCCTGGTTCCAGCTGTCCAAGTCCCTTCTTCTTGAGCTTAAGTGGACCTGCATGATGTAGCTAGATAACAATATTTTCACCAAAGTACTCTGGGCAACACATGTCTTCTGCCTGTGCTGCATGTCTTCTGCAAGTGCCACCTCTTTCTGTCATTAAATGTCCAGCTACCAAGTGCATAGTAGATGGTTGAGAACATAGCCTGAATCAGTTGCACCTTAATCTTCAAACTTAAATTATTACTCCTCAGCACCTAGGAACGTCCCTGAGAGTTGATTTGCCAATACAATACGTCTCTTCATTTCCTGACTGCTGATACCATGGTGTTCATTGTTGATCCAAACAAGATGAAATAATGGACAGCTTCAATCCTTTCTCCATTTATATTAATGTTGACGTTGGTCATGTAGTGAGGACTTTTGTTTTCTTGATATTAAAAGGCAATTCATAAAGAAGAATGTAGTCCTTTATCTTCTGCAGCATAAGATTTATATCTTTCTCACTTTGTCAAGTAAAGTTATGCCCTCTGCGTAATGCAGGTTGTTGATGAGTCTTCCTCAAATTCTGGTGCCTTACTTTTCTTCATAGAGTTTGGCTTTATAAAATTATGTTTTTAAGCCTACTGGTTGAATAGGTATGTAGAGATGCTATAACTCTGATACACCCTCATACTGATGTTAAACCATATAATGTTTCCTTGCTCTTTTCAGACAACAGGTTTTTGATCTAGGTATAGGCCATTGAGGAACAGACATTTTGTTAAGTGAATGTTTATAAATATGTTATATAAAAATCACAGGAGAATTGATGCCTTTCAGCTGTGGTGCTGGAGAAGAATATTGAGGGTACTATGGACTGCTAGGAAAACAAACAGATTCATCCTGGAAAGGGTCAAACCGGGCTGCTCCTTGGAGGCAAGGATTCTAAGGCTCCATCTAACATACTTTGGACATGTTGCAAGGAGGGACAGGTCCTTGGAGAGGGACATCATGCTTGGTAGCATGGAGGGACAGCGGAGAAGGGGAAGGCCCCCATGAGGTGTATTGATTTAGTGACTGAGGTAATTGGGATGGGTGTATTGGAGGCAGTGCGATTGGCACAGGACAGAACATAACAACAACAGTTGACTCTACCATTTTGCAATTGATCAAGTCCAGCTTTTTATTTTTTTTCTTCCTCCTTTTCTTGTTGTGTTGAGTTGGACTTGATTGTCATAGGAGGAGACTGTCTTCCTTCTCCAGCAGAGCATCTGGTGGATTTGAATCACACACTTTTGGGATTGCAATGCAGCTTCTTTCCACTAGGCAACAAGAGCTCTCCAATCAGGTATAATTTGTGAAGAAATAAGTAGTTGTTAACGTCTGGTTTTCATTTTCCACTGCTTTATTCAATTTTTCATGAATCAATTATTTAAAGATCTTGCAGTTCAGGGAAAACTGTTGGAAAACTCTCTTCCATTCTCCCCTCCCCCCAAGCTGGGGAAAATGTGCATATACATTAAATTTTCAAATTTTGAGAAGTAAAAATAATAAGCATATTTAATGATTCCATTTAACAGGCCATAAAAATGAGAAAACTTAAAACCACTAAGGGAGGTGTGAAAATATATTTTTCTAAAGATAATATTTCACAATATCTTGACTAAAAATTTATATAAGAACAATTTTAGATAAATGAAATTTTATATAGGTATCATGCTAGAGATAATTTAAAGTAATGAATTTAGCACAGACTGCCAAAAGAACAAGTAAATCATTCTTGAGAGACATGCAACCTAGGTCTTCTTGGGAAGTATGGATGGTGAGACTTGGACTCACACTTTTGAAGCATTTCATTTGGAAGATCCAGTCTTGGGGAAAAAACCCCACACTACCATGTTTGGAAAAGTACAATGTCAGTGAAGGAGAAGAAGAAATTCGCTGGGTTGGATTTACGTAGTAACTGTAAAAATGAGGGGATTTAAGCACACCGAGGATGTGCTAACGATGGTACAGGATCTGCTAAAGTTTTGATTTGTTGTACATCAGACTGTTATAAGTTGGGGTCAACTCTAAAAACAACAATAACAAAGAGAAATAATACGCAATTATTCTGAATTTGAAAATATCTTTTTCAAATTATATGTAATTACCATCAGTTGTTTTGTGGGTGAAATGTAGACAATCTTCTTCGGTGCAATTACAGTCTCTAAAAGCCTACTGGAGGGTCAGCTATGAGTTGGTTCCAGATCAACAGCAATGAGTTTTTAGATAATATCTCATCTTAGAAAAACTTTACTATTCTTAATTTATTGTTCTCAGAAATAAAATATAGAATTTAAATAAGTTTTAAGACTACAATGTCAAATAAGTAGTTATACACTATTGTTGTTCTTAGGGGATGTGGAGTTGAATATGACTCTTAGAAATTCTATGAATAACAGGTCCTGTCCTATTCTGTGCCATTCTCACAATCTCGGACACACTAGATTCCATTGCTGTGGTTACTGCTTTAAATTTATTTGGTTGAAGATCTTCCTCCATCCCTCCATTTTTCCAAGCGTGATGTCCCTTACCAACAAAACTTCTCTGAACAGTATGCCCAAAGTATGTGAGATGAAGATTTATCATCATTGCTTCCAAGAAACACTCTGGATGTACCTTCCTCAAGTCATATCTGTGCGTTCTTTTGACAATCCATGTGATAATCCATACCCTTCTCTAATACCACAGATCAAAGCCGTCAGTTCTTCTTCTGTCATCCTTATTAATTGTATACCTCTCAGATGCATAACAATTGTTAAAAATAAAAATGATTGTCTGGATTAAATACATCTTAATTCCCAAACTAACATCAATGTCACTCAACAGTTCAGAGAGGTCATTGACTGCAGTTTCCCAGTGCAATATGTCTGGATGATCTCTCATCTGCTGGTAATAAAGGTTGATTTTGGATTCAAATAAAATAACGTCATTGACAGTTCTGATTTTTTTTTCTCTCCATCTATTATGCTGTTGCTTTTAGGTCCAGTGGTGAGAGTTGTTTTGTTGACACTGAGATGCAATCTATATTGAAGGCTGCAGTCTTTGATATTTTGCAGTAAACTTTTCAAGTCCTTTTTATTTTTAGCAAGGATTTTTTCATCTGTATACCAAAGGTTATTGATGAGTCTTTCTACAATTCTGATGCTACATTCTTCTTCATATAGTCCAGCTTCAGGAATAATTCACTTTGCATACATACTGAAGAAGTATCAAGAGAGGCTACAATCCTGATCCCCTCCATTTTAAACTTTAAACCATGCAATGTCCTCTTGTTCTGACTGCATAACAGTCTCTTGGTCTAGGTATAGGTTTTGCATGAGCACAGTTAGGTGCTTTAGGATTCCCGTTCTTCTCAATGTGATCATAATTTGTTATGATCCACATAGTCAAATGTCAATGCATAGCTAATAAAGCACAAATAAACATTCTTCTGGTATTCTTTGCTTTCAACCAGTATCCATCCATCTGACATCAACAGATATTCCTGGTGTGATGGCTTCTTCTAAATCCAACTTGAAATTCTTGCAATTCTCTGTCTGTGTACTGTTCTAGGTGTTGTCTTTTTTAAAATAACTAGCTGTGCATGAACATATTAATTATTTTAAAATGTCAAAATTCATTCATGTGTTCAAACTTATAATCTCAGTAATCTTTGACTGCATTGATTACATCTGCTGCACTAACAATAAGACTTCAGTATTCCTCTTTCTTTCTCAAAGCACAACAAAGTAAAGTATTATCAGTATTATTAACCACCAAATTTAGGAATAAATTGACATATGATTAAATCCACAAATTACGTAATTTTTTTCACAATTGTCCTGCTTTTCAAAATTTGTCCAAAGGATAAAAGCTGAAGAAATATAAAGAGCTAGATACCAGTTTCTAGTGATTCATTAAAAATGAGACTTAATAAATAAAGTTATTAACCTTTACTAATTAGAGCAAGGAATCTATGAAGTATGAATGTAAGAAAATTGGAAGTTGTAAAAAAATGGAATAGAGTACATAAAGATTCTAGATGCCAGTGAATTGAGATGGGTTGGCATGGGTCTTCTGAATCAGATAATCATATGACCTACTATGCTGGCAATGAAAAACTTAAGAATAGTGTTGAATTTATAGTGCACAAGACAATTTCAAGATTTATACTAAAGGACAGTGTTATAAGTGATATATTATTGTATATACACACACACATACAAGTAAAATCAAAGAGGATTTCTAGCAACTTTTGCAGTCTGAAATTGGTCAAATATGCAATCAGGATGCATTGATAAAGGATGGAAAGCCAATTGATATGTTCCAAATAACAGATACTGCTCTGGATATGTACACCAATATATGCCAGGATATTTGGAGGACAACTGCTTGGCTGACTGAATGGAAGAGATACATATTTCTTCCCATTCCCAGGAAAAATGATCCAACAGAGTATAAAAATTATAAAATAATATCATTAATACCATGTGAAAGCAAAATATTGAAGAAAATTATTTAAAAAATGACTAGAACAGTTCACTGACAGAGAACTGCCAGATATATAAGCTGGGCCTGGAAGAGGCCATGCCACCAAGGGTATTATTGTTGATATTAAATAGACAGTGACTGAAAGGAGAGAATGCCAGAAGAATATCTATTTGTGTTTTATTCACTGTAACAAAGAATTTGACTGTGTGCATCATAGAAAACTGTGGCTAACACTGAGAAGAATGGGATTTGAAAAACACTTAATTATGTTCACACAAAACCTAGACCTAGAATCTGTTGTTCCAAACGAAGAAAGGGAACACTACATGGCCAAAATAAGAGAAAATGTGCTTCAGGAATATGTTCTTTCCCCATATATATTCAATGTGTATGCTGAACTAATGCTTGAAGCAGCTTGCCTCTATGGAAAATGTGACATAAGTATAGCACAAACCTATTTTGTTAGTGTGAATTACAGCAAACCATATCTAACACTGAGAAAAATGATAATCTCACAACACTTAACAAATTGTGCTCGTGAAAAATCTGTACATCTGTCTACAAAGTCACAGTTGTCTGACAAGAATACAGCTTAAAATCAGGAAAAGTATGTATCAGTGTTGCATTTTTGTCCACACTTATTCAATCTGTATGCTGAGCAAATATTTTTAAAAGCTATATTATATGAAGAATAATATTACATTAGGATTGAAAAAATACTCACCAACAACTTTCATTATGAAAATGACAGAACATGACTTGCAGAAAGTGAAAAAGCTTGAAGCATTTGCTTCAGAAGTTCGAAGTCTACAGCCTTTCATATGGATTACATCATAGCCTCAGGTGAGCAAAGTTCCTTATCACCGGACCAATAAGAAAATCATGATACATGGAGAAAAGATTAAAATTGTCAATGGTGGCATTTTACTTCATGACAATAGCCAAGAAGTCAAAAGATGTGTTGCATTAGGAAAAACTGCTATCACAATTAAAAGCAATAAATTACTCTGTCATCTTTATTCTTTATCTAGCTCTCCGATGCATAGCAGGTGTTTGCGATGACCATGACCTGAATCAGATGCATCTGATATAGATTGACATGGTGACTTCATCAATAGCCTCTAGTGTGTCAAAGATGGTGAGAATGGCACAGGATAAGGTAAAGTTTAGGTCAACTGTTTGTTGGATCACTATGTGTTGTACTTAAAGCAATGAACAACCACAATTTGATAATATGATACTTCTTCAGCTCCAGTTCCTATGGTAGCCTGGGTCACTTTCCAAGTCTTTGTAATGACTTGAATATTCACTACTCTTCAGGAAGGTTGGAACATACTACTATAGGCCCAGAAAGAGTGGGCCCAGGAGTGTCTAGGGCTTGGGCATGAGAACCTTTATTGGAGAATTTTAAACAGGACTTGCTAAGAAGTTAGAACCTCCCTTTGGGTGAGTTCTGAAGCTTTTCTTCAAGTAATATAACTTCCCACCATATCCTCCAGGGAGATGATTCACCCCTGAACATGCCTGCTGTAAGTCAAAACAAAATAATACAATGGATATCACAAGGGCAGCAGTGGTGTTCATTTGCTTTGCTCATAACTCTGGGAGTGTTTATCTTCTGAGGCTGTTTTTGCAATTCCTAATATCAAGTAATGGGGAGATTTCCCAGCCTAGGTGGTGAGTGTGAACATATGTGGAGGTAGGATAGATGTTTCCACTATTGATGCTCCAGGTCTAGCACATTGTAGGGAATATGTTAGACCATGAACACACATAGACTCAGGAAGCATGGCCATTGGCTGTGAGTTGATCATATTCGGCCTCCTATTTTAAAAAAGGCATTTATTTATTCACTAAATAATATTTATTCACTTATTTATTCACTAAATAAGATCAAGGTAGGGAGTATTCTGAATCCTTGGGCCTGGTCTTAATTGTTTTTGCTCAAACATTCTTCTAAGTGGTATAGCACTGGTCTGTCCATTTACAGTACAGAGGTAATTTGTTGTTGTGGTGATGCTAAACACTGCGACATGTCAAATGCGATAATGGTTACTTACCCTGGTGGACAGTGTTTGGTGGAGCTTCCCGATTAAAACAAGCTTGGAAGTAGGAGTGGAATCCACTTCGGAAATAGCTTGTCTCCGGAAACCCTATGAACTTGCAGAAACAATGACAGTCATACAAATGCTCAGGTCTTTCATTCATAGAGTTGCTATGAGTTGCCTGCAACTCAACAACACTTAACAATAACAATATTAAGTAATGGAGAAATTTCCCAGTGTGGGTGGTGAGTGTAAACATATGTCGAGGTAGGTTTGATGTTTGGCTATTGATGCTCTCGGTCTAGCACGTTGTCAGGGGATATGTTAGACCAGTGGATACGCGTGGACACTGGAAGCATGACAAACCACAATTATGTAGAGTAAAGGCTGCTACTGAGCTTCCATCTTTAATTCTCTGTAAATGAAATTCCAATAATATCTGGGGGAAGTTGTGACTTTTCTACCAATCCAATGGAGTGGTGGAACACTACAAGATTGCAAAAGATGCCAACTGTAGGCAATGATAGTGAAACATCATCTCATATACTTTGGATATGTTGTCAAGAGGGGCCATTCTTTGGAAAAAGACATGTTGGGAAAGAAGCAAGGTCATAAGAAGAAAGGAAGACCTTCAACATGATGGATTGTCACAGTGACTTTAACAATGGGCTTGAACATATCAGAGATTGTGAGGACAATACAGGATAGGGTAAAGTTCAGATGTGTTGTTCATAGCACAGTTAAGGGTTGTAGTCAACTCAATGACACCTAGCAACAGTAATACCACCATTATCATAGTCTTTATAGAACCAGATTTCCAGGCTTTTCTCCCAAAGAATTGCTGGTGGGTTCAAACCACCAAAATCTCAGTTAGCAGTAACACATTTAATTGTTGTACTACCACGACTCTACTTTCCTACACAGTAATACTAGTTATTATGTAATTTGTAATTACCATACAAATGGGTATTTTGAGAATGAAAGGGAGTGATTATAAGATAAAAATACATCTCTATGGGGAAAGGATTATAATCACCTGTTTCTGACCAATAAAAGTTTATCTACAAACCTATCCCTCACTTTTTCACTATGAAATATGGTTTGATACACATTTCTATCACATCTTCTAAGGGGTGTATAGTTTCACTAATTAAAACATCTGTTACTATGAATTTCCTCTTTATTTCCCAGTGATTGGCTTTTCTTCATGAAATTAATTTCCTGAAAGTATTTTTGTATGGCATAATTTTGCAAAATTAACCTCTTTTCATCCCTATGAGAATTGACATTTCCATGCAAAACTTTCTTACTCTTTCTAGATCCAACTCTCTCCATCTGACTCTGATAATTTTGGATGCATATGTGACGGGACAGATACAGTTGCATAATCTTCTTCTGCAACTAAATCACGTAACAACATCAATTCTGTCTGAGGCCTTAATATATCCTCCAGATTGAATTCTGTCCAGGGTAGCTCAGAAATTATGAGAAAAGGGTGGCTCTAAAATTTTGCCATAATAAAATATTGGAAACGTATGCTGTTCAAGAACATTTTAAGGCAATGTGCAAGAAAGATTTTTCATTTCATTTAACGGAATCTGTATTCTTTTCCTTAGTGCCTTCTGCCCTACTCTCCTCTTCAAAGGCAGGTGGTCTCTTTCTCCTTCATTTTCAATCAATACTAACCTCACATCTTCTTAAAATTTCTGGTACAGGCTCAGCTTTTCATCTCTGTAGACCTGTGTGGTTCTGTGTAAACCTGAAATGATATTCTGACTTTCCCTCCCCTACATTTGCACTTTCTTGTCACAGCTGCCTGCTGCCCTTCTTCAAGGATCAGCATTATGACACCTCCTCAGTGGGTCTCAAAGGGTCCCTGGCCCACATTGCTTCCTCTGTTAGTCTTACTCTGTTTTATCAGGCCTTTCCTTGATCTCTCAGAGTCTTAATTTAGCTATTCATGTTACAGAGTTTTTGACCTACAGTTGGTCTGTTTCCTCAGGTTTGAAGAAAGCTCTTGAAAGACAAAAACCACATGAATTATCTCCACTTTGATCTTGGCCTATTTCACATTTCTCAACCTCAATATTTATAGAACAACAATAACAACAACAACCGCCCCCTGCTTCTGTCAGCACAAATTTATTCTCTAAAAAATATCTTTCTCATTAGGGAAGAAATGTTGTTCTATTACAAACTGCATTTATTCTATATATATCATTATTTGAAAAACATAAAACAGGCAAAGAGCTAGGAGATATATAAAAAAAATCCTTATGGATAATATGATTCTAAGAAGTGACCTATGGAAAGTTGTGGGATGATGGGAGAGTATAGATTCCTTTACAGTCATTTATTTTCTTTCCGAATTATGGTCTTTAGTTTACCCAGCAACACCATGGCCTATTGAGACCACTGATGACTCTTTCCTGCTTTTGCCTTCAGCCTTCAGTGTAGTTCGCAGCTCAACATTAAAAAAAGAAAATCATCACTACTGAACTAATTAACAACACTGTAATTAATGGAGGAAAGATTGAAATTCTCATGCAGTTGCAAGAGTAAAAAAATCGAAATATGTGTTTCACTGGAAAAGTTTGCTGTAAGGGAACTCTCCAAAGTATTCAAGAGCAAGGATATTAGTATAAAGTCTAAGTTAAGTGTTGGAATTTCTTCTTCAGAGGTAAAGTCCCTTCAGGTTCATACTCACAGATAGGCTGGAGACAGACCAAGACGTTGCTATTGCTGTTGTTAGGTGCTGTTCAGTTGAGTATGATCACAGTGAGCCTATGAACATCGAATCTGAATCCTGCTCTATCCTGTGTCATCCTCATCATCTCTGCCACTCTGGAGCTCCTTGATACAGTCACTGTGTCATTCTATTCTGTTGAGGCTCTTTTCCTTCTTTGATGACCCTCCACTTTCTTGAGCATGACGTATTTTTCAGTCACTGTCCTTTCCTTTAAGGTGGACCCTGGATTCACTCTTTGCAGTATATATTTTCTCTTCCCATGAGATCTTTAGTGCACCCCTCCAGGACCAGAACTAAAAAGTATTGATTTTTCTTCTCTCACCTTTATTCACTGTCCATCTTTCACATGCATAACATGTAATTGAAAAGATCATGGCTTGGATTAGGCACACCTTAGTTTTTAAAGTGACATTTTTGCTCTTCAGCACTTTGAAGAGGTTCTTGACTTCAGACTTTGCCAATGCAATATGTCTTTTGATTTCCTGTTGGTGCTAAGATTTTTGACTGTGAATTTAAGTAAGATAAAATTATTGACAATTTCTATTTTTTGTCCAAGATGATGTTGTATATTAAACCACTGGTAGGGATTTTGTTTTATTTATGCTGAGATGTAATATGTACTGAAGGCTGTAGTCCTCGATCTTTTGCAGCATTACCTTCAAGCTCTTCACTTCCAGTAAGTAAGCAAGGTTGTATCATTTGCAGCTTCCAAGAACATCATCACCAGTGAAAAGGTTCTTTCCTTTGTGTCTACCCCTTTTTTTTTTTACTCCTTAATGTCTACTAGAAGTAGCCTCAGTGTTCCAAACTACACCTTAAGGTTACTGAGTGGCCCAGTGTAGTGGAATCTCAGGTTTGCATGGAGCTGACACCTGAACATTCTGAACAGTCAACATAGGAAGAGTCCTGTGTCTTGGAGAACTGCTTTTCTTGGTTTCCAGTCAAGCTGAGTGGGTCCTAGGCATAGGGGAGTTGATAAAAGGGATCGATCCACTTCGTGCTCTGTGGGAACGAATAAAGCTTCTTCATTGTCATATGGTCTTTCTCTTACTTACCTAACATCAGTGACATCCTTACATTCTTCTCATAATTTCTGGTAAAGGCTCAGCTCTTTCTATTCACTTGGGTGCCCTCTAATGGTCACTATTGAAACTACTTTTACTGTTTCAGACAGCTGTTACCCTGAACTTCTCACCATATGGGAAATTACCACAGAGGAAGTTAATCATAGTTTGAATGGTGCTCCCCTCATCCTTTAAGGGAGGGGGGAGAGTTCTGTAAGTCTATTGACACTCTTCTGTCAATATGATCTACTAAAGTAACCTAGGGTTACTGTGATGCTGAACCTTGTGCCACTGGGGTGTCAAATGATGACAACGGTTACCCATGGTGGACAACATGGTTTGGTAGAACTCCCATTTTAAGACAAGGTTGGAAACAAAAGTGGCATCCACTTCCTAAATAACATGCTCTGGAAACTCTATGAACTTTGATAAATTTCAATGGTTATAGAAATGATTCAGGCCTTTTGTTCATAGGGTTGCTATGAGCTGTGCTCAACTCGACAGCAATTAACAACAACAAAAACAAACTCTAATAGCTAAGCTTGTAATGAAGATTACATTTGTGAACGCGTTTCATTTTTATGTTGATGGTCAGGGTTCATTAACTCACTTACTTCTGTGGAGTTGGTTCTAACTCATACATTACCCTCCAGTGGGTTTCTTAGACTATAAATTGCACAGAAGGAGATCTCCCGTCTTGGCGAGGTTGAACTGCTGGTGGATTTGAACCTCCAGAAAAGTATCACTTTTGTATTAACAGCACAATTTGCTATGGAATACACCATCACACACCCTGCAGGTGGGGTTCTCTCTTTGATTGGCTTGTAGTCAGAAATGACACTTAAACTGACCCTCTGGTGTGTTTTCAGAGGTTATAGATAGCATTGGAGGAGATTGCTCATCTGTCTGCTACAGAACGATTGGTGGATTTGCACAGCCTTACTCTGAGATTTAATCTCTGTCCTGAGTAAATTATTTGAGAAACTGGGCTGTATGGGGATGAATATGACATTAGGATTTGAGGAAGACTCCTCAATGACTTTAATTGTGTGGATTATACAACCTTGCTTGCTCAAAGTGAGGAGAACTTGAAGTACTAACTGTGGAAGGTTCAACATGGATTACACCTCAACAAAAATTCTCTCTACTGGACTGATAGGTAATAATCATGATTGTTGTTTGTTGTTGTTACGTGCCATCGAGTCGCTTGCGACTCATAGCGACCCTATGTACAAGAGCTCTATACACTCTTCTATCCTGTGCCAACCTAGCCATATTAAACGCACTTATTCCCACCTCTCCAGTCACAGGATCGATCCATCTCATCAAAGGTCTTCCTCTCCTTCACCACCCCTCCACTCTGCCAAACATGATGTCCCTCTCCAAGGATAAGTCCCTCCTTGCAA
>NW_006399883.1:885036-888108 GCF_000299155.1 Elephantulus edwardii
ATCCCTAGTACCATAACCTCTTCTAAATACAGCCTGCACATCTGGCAGTTCTCTGTTGACATATTGTTCCAAATGTTTTTGGATAATTTTCAGCAGAATCTTGCTTGTATGTGATATCAATGATATTGTTCGATAATTTTCACACTCTGTTGGGTCACCTTTCTTTGGAATGGGAACAAATATCACTTTTTTCCAGTCAGTGGGCCAACTGGCTGTTCTCCAGATATCTTGGCACAACTTAGTGAGCACATCCAGGCCAGTGTCTGTTTGTCGAAATATGTCAATTGGTATGCCGTCAACTCCTGGAGCCTTGTTTCTTGTCAATTCCTTCAGAGCAATTTGAACTTCCTCTTTTATCACCATAGGCTCTTGCTCAGATTGAAACTGTCAAACACTTTATCTTACTTGGATCCACAATCAGTATACTTGGTACCAGCAGTCAGGAGATGATGAGATACATTGCACTGAGAATGCTTGTAGTCAGAGACCTCTCCAAATTATTGAAGAACAGTCATGTCAGTTCGTGAACTAGGATGCTCCTAATTCAGAACATGGTCTTTTCAGTCACTTATTATGCATCTGAGGGCAAGACAATGGATAATGATGACAGAAGAATAATTGATGCTTTTGAACTGTGGCATTGGAGGAGAGTGCTTAATACCCCATAGATTGATAAAAGAACAAACAGATAAGTCTTGGAGAAGGTGCAGCCAAAATGCTTCTTGAAGGCAAAGATGATAAAGCTTTTTCTCACATAGTCTGAACATACGGCTAAGAGAGGCTATTACTTGGAAAGGACCATCATACTTGGAAAGGTGGAGGGTCATCAAACAAGAGGAAGACCCTCAACCAGATGGATTGACACAGTGACTGCAGCTTGTGAGGATGGTGAAGAACAGGCCAGGGTTCAGATCTGCTGCTCATAGGTTTGCAATGAGTCACACTTGACTCGACAGCACCAAGCCACAACAGTCACCACCACCTTTGAATTGAGAGTATAGTTTCTTGTCTGCTCAAAGAGCAGCATGAGAAGACAAAGTAAAGTATTTTAAAGGAATGTGCAAAGATTTAGAATTGGAGAATAAAAAGGGAAGAACTCAGCATTTCTAAAGTTGAAAAAGAAATACGAACCTTGATTTCTGATATTAAAATATGTTATGCACAAAATCTCGAATGATCCAAGCAACATCAAAAAAAGATGGAAAAAAGTACATGAAGTTATAATGTCAAAATAATTTGTTGACATTGGAAAATTTCAGGAAGTGCCATATGAATAAGATCCAATGTAATGAAGAAGTTCAAGTTAAAAAAAAGCCCCAGGAATTGGTGGAATACCAATTGTCATATTTCAACTTACATGCATCAACTAACAGATTGTTAGTGCTCACCAGTCTGTACTGGGAAATTTAGAGGATAGCTTCTTGGCCAACTGATGGGAAGTGATCCTTATTTGTTTCCATTTCCAAGAAGAGGAATTTAATGCAATATGGAAATTGGCAAACAGTATCATTAATGTCACATGCAAGCAAACTATTGCTGAAGATCAAACAAAAAAGCTAGATTAGTACATTGACAAAGAACTACCAGTAGTTTAAGCTGGGTTTAGAAGAGGCCATAGTATCAAGAATATCATTACTATTGTTAGACAGATCTTTATTGAAAGCAGAGAATACCAGAAGAATGTCTATTTGTGTTTTATCAATTATGTAAAGGCATATTACTATATGGATCATAACAAACTATCACTACATTGAGAAGAATGAATGTAAAGGCATATTACAATATGGATCATAACAAACTATCACTACATTGAGAAAAATGAGAATCCCAGAACACTTAATGTGAAACCTATACATAGATGAAGAAGCAGTTATTCCAACAGAACACAGGAACACTGTATGATTTAAAATCAGGTAAGGTGGGTTGCAGAGTTGCATCCTTTCTTTAAACCTATTCGATCTGTATGTTGAACAAATCATCCAAGAAGCTACACTGTAGGAAGAAAAATAAAGTGGAAATAGAGAAAAATTCTCACTAAAATAGATTGACCCAGTGACTATCACAATGGACTTGAGCATAACATACATCAGAAGGATGTTGTGGAAAAGGAAAGCTTCAGAATTGTTAGTCTTACGGTCACTATGCATAGTGACTTAGAGGGTATCTAAGAACAGTAAAGTTCCCCATAGTCAATTAATTTCTGAGAAAAGACAAAGCCTTTTGGGAACTGGCTCAGGCCCATTTAAGTGGAATTATGAATTGCATTAACAAGTTTTCCATGCCAGTGAACATCATTTTATTGTGGGAGGATGAGTATGTGTTGTCTCTATATTCCTGTCCTAGCAGAAGTCTCTCTGCTGCCTCTAGAAGAAGGTCACATAGTAGTTGGTATATATGGTGGATTGCACATGCTTAAGGAATCACTTAATGCAGTTTCTGCCTGGAAAGTGACATTACAAAAGGCTATGAATATGCTTTATATGGAGGAAATATCTCCTTTGTAAAGTTTTCTGACCTGAAATTAGACACTTCTCTGAGATCTGGCTCTGACTGTCCAACCCCACAATGAGTTGTAACCAACTTGATTGCAATGAATTAGATTTTGGTGAGTTAGAATCAGTTGTACTATAAAAGATAAGTTAGATGGAGTTCTCCAAAGAAGCAGAATTAATGTAGTATATCAAAAGAATTGCCTGGCCTCGACTTCTGCTCGTAATGCTTCCAGGCTCCCAGTTCTGCTGGCCGCGTGTCCCTCAGTCTCCCCTTTGCTCCTTCCAACCATTTTTGGCTCCGCCTTGGGGCTTCGTACCTGTAGGCATATCAGAAGCTATTACTGGAGTCACCTCTGTGTTGCCTGGCCTCGACTTCTGCCCAGGTGGCTTCCAGGTTCCTGGTTCTGTGGGTGGCGAGGAAAAATGGAGTTGCTTTCATAGTTAAAAAAGAAATTTCTAGATCCATCTTGAAGTACAACATTGTGAGTAATAGGATTATATCCATACGCTTACAAGGAAGTCCAGTGAATACCACTATCATTCAGATATATGCACCAACAACCAGAGCCAAAGTAGAAGA
>NW_006399883.1:893733-911828 GCF_000299155.1 Elephantulus edwardii
TCTGTAAATGTTTATGAAAATTAATAAAATATAGAAAAAAAAAGAAGATTCCAAAAGGCAGCACGGAATGACAAAGCAAAATACTACAATGAAATTTGCAAGGAGCTAGAGTCGGAAAATCAAAAGGGCCGAACTCGTTCAGCATTTCTTAAGCTCAAGGAACTGAAGAAAACACCCTAGGGAGGCTTAAACTGTGCTTCTCCTTAGAGGCAAGGATTCTGGGGCTTCGTCTGACATACTTTGGACACGTTGTAATGAGTGACCGGTCCTTGTATAGGGGCATCATGCTTGGGAGGGTCTAGGGACAGCGCAGGAGTGGAAGGCCCTCTATGAGGTGGATTGATTCAGTGACTAGGGTAATCGGGATGGATGTATCAGAGACAGTGTGATTGGCACAGAATAGAGCAGAGTTTAGGGCTGTTGTGCATAAGGTCGCTATGAGTCGCAAGCGACTTGACGGCACATACGAACAACAACAACAACAACAACAACAACAACATGGTGATGAAGGAGGAAGCTCAAGCTGCTCTGAAGGAGCAAAACACAAGGCCCCAGGAATTAATGGAATACTAATTGACATTTCAACAAACCGATTATGACCTTGACACTCTCACCAGGTTGTGCCAAGAAATCTAGAGGACAATCACTTTGTCAGATGACTGGAGGAGATCCATATTGTTCTCATTCTTAAAAAAGGTGACCCAACAGAGAGTGGAAATTATGAAATAATTGTTCCATAACACATGCACGGAAGATCCTGCTGAAAATGATACAAAAATGACTGGAACAGCACAGCAACAGAGAATTGCCAGATGTGCAGGTTGGGTTTAAAAGAGTCTGTGGCTTTGGGTTATTACTGACAACCCTATATTGATCTTAGCTGAAAGCAGAAAGTACAGAGGAATGTCTAACTCTGTTTCATAGACTGTGCAAAGATATTTGACTGTGTGGATCACAACAAACTGTTCAAGATCAGGAAATGTGTTTGTCAAAGATTCATCTTATCTCATACCTTTTTAATCTATATGCAGAAGAGATCATTTGGGAGGATGACTGGACTTTATAAGGAGAAATGTGGTATTACGATTGGAGGAACACTCATTAACAACCTGAGTTATGCAAATGACATAACTCTGCTTGCCGAAACGGATGAAGACTTGAGGCATTTGCTGCAGAAGGTCAAGGACTGTAGCTTTCAATATGGACTGAAGCTCAACATCAAGAAAACAAAGCTTCTAACTTGTGGGCCAATTGGCAGCATCATAATAGACAACAAAGAGATTGAGTTTGTTAGTAGCTTCAGTTTGCTTGGCTCCACAGTCAACAATCTTGGTACCAACAGCTAGGAAATCAGAAGATGAATTGCATTGGGGAAATATGCTGTCAGGAACTTCTCCAGAGTACTGAAGAACAACAATGTCATTCACAAGGCCATAGTCTTCACAATTGCTTGCTATGCATCAGAGAGCTCCACAATGAGTAAAGAGGAAAGAAGAAGAATGGCTATCTTTGAGTTGTGGTGCTGGAGAAGAGTAGGAAATATCCCATCAACTGCTAAGAGAACAAACAGTTCCATCCTGAAGAGGGTGAAACTGGCCATTCCTTGGTGCTCCAAGATTTTGAAGCTCCATCTGACATACTTTGCACATGTTGTAAAGAGAGACCAGTCCTTGGAGATGGACATCATAACTCTTTATTATTTAAATATTTGTTTGTTTGTTTATTTATATTATTTAAATTTAAAACTCTTTAAAACAATACTTATATAGCAACATTTAGTTTAGTGTTTGATCAAACACTTGTTGTTATGTGCCATTTAGTCACTTGTGACTCATAGTGACCCTATATACGAGAGCCTTAAACCCTACTCTATCCTGTGCCAACCTCACTGTCTCTGACACACCAACTCCCATTATCCCAATCACTGAATCGATCCATCTCATCGAGGATCTTCCTTTCCTGCACTGTCACTCCACTCTCCCAAACATGATATCGCTCTCCAAGGACTAGTCCTTCCTTGCAACACGTCCAAAGTATGTCTGTCAGACGAAGCTTCAGAATCCTTGACGCCAAGGAACATTCTTGCTTCATCCTCTCCAGGACAAACCTGTTTATTCTCCTAGAAGTCCATGGTATATTCAACATTCTTCTCCAGCACCACAGCTCAGAGCCTTCAGGTATTACAATTTAGCCGACTTGAAACTGTCACATTCAGTATTATTTCACAGCAAATGCTACATAATGGGTTGTGCGTGTTTCTTTTTTTTAATTGGTTTGGATACAAAGTTGGTACAGGTGGTGTTTTACACTATTCTTTATTCACATTATGTTTCATACACTGCATAATATTTTTGTATGTGTGAAATGAGCAATCTCAGAAGTAAACGAAGTCACAGTGCTGGTAGATGTTGCTTGTTGTTGTTGGTGTTGTGTGCTGTCACATTGGAACCAACCCAAGCTGACACTCTGGTGGGTTTTCAGAGGCATTTAATCATGGCTGCTGGATTCCAGCCGAGTGCCTTCAGGACTGCAGTGTAGCTTCTTGCCATTACGCCACCAATCCTTAGAGTGAGAATAGTCACAATATTGTCTCCAAAATATAGATCAATAAATTGAAATGAGTAATTTTAAAGATTGTGTTGCTTCTGGTAACTGTGTCTCCAATATAACAAAATACTTTAAATTCTGATAATAAGTGTTGTGACTGGCCTATTTAATGTCTTCCTTTGTGAAGTCTTGTCATGTATTTTTTTCTGTTTTGTGATTAGATTATTAGTCTTTTTCTTGTAGAAGGCCTGTAGTTTTCTGCAAATTTAGTTGTGAGATCCTTTCTAGGGGCAAAGTCAAAACCAGTAATCATCATAAGAGATAAAATGGGATCAAATTTAGGCGCCCTCTCCAATGGCATAGATAGGTTTGTAAATATAACTAAAATGCACAACCTGGGAAGGATAAAACCGATGCATGGGAACTTCTTAAAAGAAAATACTTGTCTGCATAAAAAACTTTCTCCAAAAGGGTGAAAAGAAAGCCCACAGACTGCGGTGGAGGTAGAATAGGCAACAACATTTCAGATAAGACCCTCTAAAGACCCCAAACTCAGATTCTCACAGTATTAGGTCACAGGTGAGAATCTGGCAGGTTAGGGAAAAGGCATAGCTCTAGTCATTGGTTCTCAGGCTTTGTCCAATGGCAGGTAATGGTGATGGTAGCAGAGGCTCTAGGCTGCTCCTGCTTCTCAGGTAGAGGAAACAATAGGTGGAAAAGGGCATTCTTTGCTCCCTCCATGCTCACTTCATCTAGCTCTGCTCTCATTGTCTGTCTCTGATAGTGCTTTTGGTTGCCATCAGTAACAGTAGCAGCAGCAGTGACAAAGATCATCTATAAGTGAACTCTCTTAACACTTTATTGTGGGACTTATACCATATGTCCAAATAATACAATGTTCTATTTGATAGAATGGATAGTGATTGTTAAGGAGGGTTAAGTGGCTTACTGTTAAGGAGTTAAATATCAACCTAAAGTGATACAGTTTGAACCCACCAATTGCACCACAAGAGAAAGATGGGCAGTCTCTTCCTGTGTGATTGACTGTCTCTGAAAATCCTCTGGAGAGTCAGCAATGAATCGATTACAACCTAATGATATATATAAGAAAAACAATAATAATTGGGTTAAGTGATACACACCTGCATAGAATTTTTGAGTCTTAATCTAGGAGCAACTTATACTAACACTACTTAAAAATATTCAAACGGTTTCTTTTTAATATATTGAAAGAATGTATGAGATAGTCTAAGAAACATAGGAAAGCTTATCTTTTATCTTCTTAGCTTAAAGAACTTCTGACAATCTTATTCCTAAAATTCTAAAGAAATCAATGATTTACATATTGTGAATAATTTTATGCAAATTTGTCCTTACTGATTATGTAACATAGCATAAAATATCTTGAATATTTCCTATCAACAATGCTTAAAGATACTTCAAGTTTTATTTAGGAAAAAGGAACATTTTAGTGTTACTCTTATGACTAGCTTTCAGATATTTTCTATATAATTTTTATTGTATTTTAAATAAATGTCTGAATAAATGACTCTCTTCTCATTATTAAAAAAATAAAAGGCAATCAATGTTGTTATTGTTGCTGATTGCCTTTGAGTTGAGCAAGACTCATAGGCGAACCTATCAACAAAAGGCCTGAAGGCCTTCTACTACTATCGACATTTGTCAAAGTTCAGAGTTTCCAGAGCCATGTTGTTTAGGAGGTGGATGTCACTCCTGATTCCAAACCTGTCATAATATGTTATTGTTTGTTGAATTGCCTGTGATGCAGCAGATAGTTAATATATTCTGGGGCTCTTGAAAATCCTGAAAAGAATTATAAAAAATTTCAAAAGTCTTTAGCATATGTTTTTCAGACATTAGAGAATATGTGTTATGGGAAAAGAAATCTGAAAGTTTCTATCTGTATGTTTGGTAATGTAGAATTTCAGTGAAAACTAAGGGCAGAAATATCTTCAATCAAATACATTAACATAATAGTTGCAACAATGGATTCTGCTACACCCATGATCATGAAATTGGTACAAATCTGAGCAACACTTTATCTTCTTATGCATAAACTTGTTATGAGTCAGAACAATTCTACAGTAACTAATACCAACAACATTCATTCTATGCTGACATACACTATTTTTTATTTTAATTGATATTTGTATGAAAGTTCATAGAGAACTTGAATTTCCATTCATTCATTGTTGCACATTTTCCTCCCTATGCCTCCAGTTCACATTTCTCTTTGGAAAAAAAAATTTCTTTTATTGTTGTAAAACTACCCCCCCCTTCCAGTCCACTTTGTTATGCAGCTTATTCTGGACTGTTGTCATGCAAATATTACCTAATCATATATTCCTTTAAACAGTTCTTCCCCTCATCTGTTTCAATGTAGTATACATTATTTATTTCTTCTTTTCTTAGTTTTCCCCCAACCCCCATGTCAGTCTTGTTTTATAGCAGTGACATTTATGCAGTATTTGCTATTTTGTGACTGAGATATTTCACTCAGCATAATGTACTCTACAGTCACCCATTTTGTATATCTTATAAGTTCCTGTTTTTCAAGTGCTGCATAGTATTCCATTGTGTGAATATACCACAGCTACTCTATCCATTCTTTTGTTGATGGGCACTTAGGTTTTTTGTTTCCAATTCTTTGCTATTGTGAACAAAACTGCAATAAACATGGGTGTGCATATATCTGCTTGGGTGGCAGTTCTGTTTTCTTGAGGGTATATTCCCAGTAGTGGAATTGCTGGGCCAAATGGTAATTCTATTCTAACTTTTTGAGAAAGTGCCATACTGCTTTCCACAGTGGTTGCACATTTTACACTGCCACAACCAGTGAATAAGGGTTCCAGTTTCTCCACAACCTCCAGCATTTGTTGTTTGCTGTTATGCTGAATTTTGCTATTCTTACTGGGATGAAATGCTATCTCTTAGTTATTTTGATGACATGTACTATATTGACTCTCATTTAGATATCAAGTCAGGTTCCTTCAGTTTGAAAGTAGACAGGGAATCTAATATCAGTGAAATGTCTTAACATAATGATTTTACTTTTTTTCTGAATAGAATATTTCACTCATAATTCTCCTGACAGCCTCCTTTATCTGCTTGTTCCTAAGACTATAGATAATGGGGTTTAGGAAAGGAGGGACTATACAATAGAACACAGAAATGATCATGTCCTGAATTGTAGGTGAGTCGGAGGTTGGCCTCATGTACACAGCATTCACTGAGCTGGCAAAGACTGTCACCACAAGAATATGAGGGATACAGGTAGAAAAGGCTTTTCTTCTTTCTCCTCTGGTTGGAAACTTGAACACAGTAGAAAATATGCGAATATAAGACATGATGATGAAAGTAGAGCAACCACCTACAATCACCACTGCAGAGAAGAAAATTACAGCCTCATTAATGAAGATATCAGAGCAAGAAAGCTTCAGTAGAGAGGGTATGTCACAAAAGAACTGATGAACCACGTTAGACTGACAGAAGGACAACCGGAATGTGTTACCAGTGTGCATACCCGCATATGTTAAACCACTGAATACAGAGGCCAGTGTCATCTGGATGCACGCACGAGGGTTCATAATCACAGGGTAGTGAAGGGGCTGGCAGATGGCTACATAGCGGTCGTAGGCCATGATGGTGAGGAAGAGTAGCTCTATAGAAGCACACAGAACCACAAGGAATATCTGAGCTGCACATCCAACCACAGAGATCACTCTGTTGTCAAGCAGGAACATGACACAAGCCTTGGGTACAGTGACAGAAATATAACACACATCCAGAACAGACAGATTTCTAAGGAAGAAATACATGGGGGTGTGAAGACTCTTGTTACAAGTAGTGACAACGACAATGAGAGAGTTTCCCATCAGAGTGATCAAATACATCAGTAAGAATAGCATGGCATGCAAGACTCTAAACTCCCACACGTCAGAAAATCCCGTGAGCACGAATTCAGTCACTGTGGTACCGTTAGGCATCTTTGGATACTTTACTTTGGACAGAAGAGGCAAAGGCAAATGAACTCTTTAAAACACAGAGAATAATGATGACTGAAGATATAAACCAAAGTTAGCTTCTTGTCCCACATTTATACAATTTTATCTTCTTTAGCTGTTAATTGAGTGAGCTCTGGTGGCCTTATAGGAAGGAACTGTCCTGTCACTCAAAGGCTTACAGTTCAAATTCACCAAGAGATCTGCAGGAGAAAAAAAAGCAGTTACCTCCCATGTGATTTACAGCCTCTGAAAACCTGCTAGAGCGTCAAGTATGACGCAGTTTCAACAAAGTGTGATGCTTTTCTAATCCATCTGTTCTCCAAGGAAGAAAGTGTCAGTCTTCTCCCATGTGATTTACACCCTCACAAAAACCAGCTGGAAGGTCATCTATGAGTGGGCTTCAACTTCAAGGCAATGAGTGACCAAGTAGTGCAGTTCATAGCAAGTTGCACTGCTGACACAAAAGGTGCTTGTCTCTGGAAGTCTGAATCCACCAGTGGCCCCAAGGAGGAAAGGTGAACAGATTCCAGCTTTGGAAACTCAAAAGAGAGCTTCTGTACCTCAGAACTGACTCGAGGGCAGTAAGAGCACATAATTTTTTTAATTTGCTGTTTGCTCTGTCTCAAGAAAATCTCATGCACAACAGGAGGCTCTGCCCAACCCCAATCATCCTCATGATCACTAGCAAATTTCAGTCCCTTGTTGCATTCACAGCTACAAGTCCCATCTTTCAGCATATTTTGTGGTGAACACACAGGACTTTCTTAAGTAGATGGCTAATTTTCTGAAATAGATGGTCATGCTTTCCTCCCTAATCTCCTTTAGGCTGGAAGCACTGTTTTTTTTGTTTGTTTGTTTTTAGGCTGGAAGCACTGTTGAAATCTGTCCATCCTGGAAGTCTCTGAAGATATTTTCAATACTAATGTCATAATTTTCAGTATCAAGGAAACACGTATGCCATCACAGTATATGATAAACTGAAATATAAGTTGTGGAATGATCAGTAGAAAACAGCTTTATGTTGCCTTCTGCTCCTTTACTTTCATTACTTGTATAATTTATTTCTAAGTAATGGCATAAAATATAAAATTAATGGATGTTTTGCATTTCTGTGAGTTACTACATGCAAAAGAAATTTATTTGAATTGAAGTTTTCCAGGAAACTTAAGTTAAAACAGATGTCCCTATATCTTGACACAATAAAATGCTATATCATTAACACATCATTAACTGATGACCAGAAAATTTAAAAACAATTTGCATCTGTAATTTTATCAGAACATTGAAAAAATCTACATATAATTATAAATTCTTCGCACATAGGTAGGAAAAGTATCCTTGTCTATACTTATTCCACTAATATTTTGTTAATTTATTATTTAATTTGAAAATTTACCTTCAGGATATTTTCTCTTAGATGACCACTCTCTGAGAATTTGTCATATGTATTTCTTCTTATTAACTACCAGTATGTACTCTTATTTCAGCATTTTATTCTTCAATTTATCTCATTCTTTTTTCAGAAAAGGTCCTGTTACATAGCTTAAACTTTGTATGTTTTCCCTGATAAGTACTGAGAGCAATTTTGGATTAAATTAAAGCATAGTGAAACAATGGTTATGGTATTAATATTATACATATTCATTCCTAAAATGATCAGATGTTCATATACCTTGGACTTGCTCAATAATATCTTGTGAGTTAAACATTGGGCAATTTAATATTTTTTTGTATTTTAACTCATAGAGTATGACAAAATATCTACATTATCAGGGCCTCTTCTCACTATGAACATGCTTTAACATACATTTTAAAAATCAAAGGGGTGGGTAGCAGGGAAATGTGAAACTATGGAGGGATGAAAATCCAACTTTTCTGTAAACTTTCACTACAATCACAATTAAAAAATGGAATAAATTAAAAGATATTTTATCCTGGTATTTTAAGAAGGTCAATAATATATGATTCTTAAATATTTTCATTGACTTTTTTTCCTTGAAATAAATCCATCGTTTTTAAAATTAAGTCACTGACACAGGTCTTAATTTTTTCTTTTCTTCTACATGATACGTGATATCATGTTAATCATAATAATATCTTCTATTTTTCTTCAATCTCTATGTACTACTTGTATAATAGGTTAGGTCTCTCTTTTCAAAATAGTTATTTCTAAAAGGTTTAATTTCAAGTATGCATTAATTTTTAAGTTTTTGCCTCTTTTAAATTGTTGTTTTTATTGCTATGTGCCTTCTAGTGGCTGACTCTTAGAAGAATGGGAATCTCAAATCATTTGATTGTGCTTATGCGAAACCTATACTTGGACCAGGATGCAGTCATCAGAACAGAGCAAGGAGGCACTGCATGGCTCAAAATCAGGAAGGGTCTACACCAGGATGTATTTGGTCTCCATACCTTTTCAGTCTATATGAAGAATAGATCATCTGGAAGGCTGGACAGTATGAGAAGGAATGTGGCATCAGAAATGAAGGAAGATTTATCAACAACCTGTGTTCAGCATATGACACAATCCTGCTTGCTGAAACTTAGTAGGACCTGAAGCGCATGCTGCAGATCAAGGACTGCAGCCTTCAATGTGTATTTGAAGATCAACATTAAGAAGACAAAGATTCACGCCACTGGGTCAATTGGCATCACTGTGATAGATGGTGAAGAGTTTGAGATTATTAACAAAGCTTTAGTTTGCTTGGCTTGACAATCAACGTTCTACCAGCAGCCAGGAAATCAAAAGAAGAACTGCATTGGGAAAGTTCGCTGTCAGGGACCACTCCAGAGTACTGGATTGCAACGTCTTTTAAATGTTATATTCATTTATGTCTATTTTGCCTTAAAATTAGCAATCTGTCTCTTTTAAAGTATGTAAATATCTTGTTCTAACATCTTCTTTACCTGAATTTCAGATTAGTGAGTCTTCAGATTCTAAGATGCTACACAAATTCCTCCCCTAAGAAGGTTAAGAGAGAGTTGTGTTGCCACAATAAAGGTAGGCAGTTTGAATCATATAATATACCTCCATGGAGGTAGATAAGCAATCTCTTCCCATGTTATTTGCAACCTTTGAAAAACCACTGGAGGATCATCTATGAGTTGATTCCAACTTAGCAGTGAGTTTGGATTTATTTTTTTAGTACCACATTTCTGCTCATTCCTCTTCCTCCTCTACATTCATTCCATTAAAAATATAGAGAGAAGGGTACCCTAAAATAGACTTTAAGATGAATTAAAAATTATTTTAAATTCTGAAATTTAAAAAATCACTTATTTTTTACTCTTTTCTTCCTTGATTCTCATCTTTGTTAACCATCTAAGACTAACTCTGTGTGCAAACCATTTTTTGAGGTTTTTTTTCCTATGTGGTATTTTTTTTTAAATATTCATTTTTTTCAACTCCATTTCTTTTCCCTAGTTAGTTTTTATACTTCACTTTTACTTTCTCATGATTTTGGCATATTTTCAAGATCTACATTAGAGAATAATAATAATAATAACGATAAAATAATGCTAAGTGATAATAACAATAAAAATATGCTAAGTGAATTAACTCAGTCCCATAAGGACAAATACTGTATAAGACCATTATTGTAGAATGAGTGGAGGTAAGGTGGGGGTAAGGGAGTGCAGAGGGTGAGGATGGGTGATAATCATAGGGTCACACAATTTGAGGGAGAGGTGGATGAAGAAATGGGAAAGCTCTGGTGTGGAAATCAATGTATATGAACTTTGTAAAAAAAACAGTAATTTTTTAAAAATTACGTTCAAATTTAAGACGCAAAAAAATATATACTGTGTTGTTTCGGTTTTTTTTTTAAAGGATATTCCATTTGATAATAGATGGTAACTCTGATGGCCTGGTGGATAAGGAGTTGCACTCACATTTCAAAGGCAGGCAATTTAAAGGCACCCGCTGCTCTTATGGAGAAAGATTCGCCATTTTCTTTCCTGCAATTCATAGCTTCTAAAATCCAACTGGAGGATCAGCTATGATCAGTTCTGACTCAAGAACATGCAGTAATAATAGCAGATGATTATAGATACAATGAATGCTATTCTGGGGTCTAGTAATACTTACTATGAAGCCTTTTAAAAATTGATCTCATATTTTGTGAAATTACGAGAACGTCACAGAATGTACTAGATCTCTGCCAGCATTTTAAAAACACTTTAATTTTAATATATTATTGAACTAAGACCAACAACTAATGCATAGCTTATTTTAATATGTACTACAATAGGTCGTCAAGAATTATCTATAACAATATCTCTTTCATGAATTTAATCTTAATAAAATATTTCAAATAGAAATTTTGTACAAATATATTGCAAAAATCATTAAAGTACATTACTTGTGAGTTGGTTAACAGAAGTTATATGTGTTTTTGTTTTACTCTTAGTTTCAATTTTCATGCTATGAGCTTCTTAGCTGTACAGATTTTTATACCATAAATAAATATTCTAATATTTTAGGGATAAAAAAGACATGGCAATCGCAAACTTACTTAAAAATGTGGATTGATTGACTACTGATCCTTGTCGTCACAAAATTCCACAGTAAACTTTTGGTTTTGGAAAATAAAATGAATTTGTGTTATATTTACTTGTAACTTTTCATGAAAGTCTGGTATTTGTGTAAGTCAGTATTTTTTTAATAGTAGATCAGCAGCTTCATGATGGACAGAGAAGAAATTGAGGTTGTTGCTAACTTCAGTTTGCTTGGTTCCACAACCAAAAATGAATTGCAGAAGGAAAGTCTGCTGTCAGGGACCTCTCTAGCGTACTGACAAAGCAACAGTGTCAGTCTGGAGACTAAGGTGCACATGATCCAGGCCATGGTCTTCACAATTATTTGCATCTGAGACATGGACAATTACTAAACGTGATAGAAGAAGAATCAATGCTTTTGAATTGTGGTACTGCAGAAGAGTGTTGAACATACCATGGACTTCAAAGAGGAAAAAAATAGGTCAGTCTTGGATAGGATGAAATCAGGCTATTCCCTGGAGGCAAAGATTTTGAGGCTCCATCTCACATAATTTGAGTATGTGGCCAGGAGAGACCAGTTCCCAGAGAAAGACCTCATGCTTGGATGGGTGGAGGGACAGTGCAGGAGAGGAAGACCCAAGAAGACGTGCATTGACTCAGTGACTGGAAAAATGGTATTAGGTCTATCAGAGACAATGAGATTAGCTCAGGATACGGCACGTTTCAGAGCTAGTGTACATAGGGTCGCTATGAGTCGCAGGTGACTCAATGGCACATAACAACATCAAATTAAATAAGATAAGGTGTGTTGAGTTCATGTTTTACTTCTATTACCATATTATAGTCTGGTCTGGTAGCCTAGATTGTAGGGAGTTATGTTGCTAACTCAAAGGCCAGTCCTCTCTGGTGGTTCAAAACCAAGAGCTCTAAAAAAGAAAGCTGGATAATGTCCTCCATGGGATATACATGCTCAAAAACCCTATGAAAAGTCAGCTATGTGTTGATTCCAACTCAATGACAAAGCTTTTCTGCTTTAGAGAGTATTCATACTCCTAAAAGTATGACTGGGGTAATCGGGAAGGGTGTGTCAGAGGCAGTGCGGTTGGCGCAGGATAGAGCAGGGTTTAGGGCTGTTGTGCATAGGGTCGCTATGAGTCGGAAACGACTCGATGGCACATAACAACAACAACAAAAGTATAAAAGCAAGTAATTATTTATCTTTTCTACAAATACTTAAAGGATGCAATTTTTCACTTGAAAAATTAGTGAGTGCATGATTATTTTCACTAATGATATTCATTTTTTTATTCACACAATATAAAATTTATTTATAATTAAAATAATCTTTCAAAATATGTTGAGTGACCAATATAAGACACAGCTAATGAAGCCTGCGAATCAATCATGGACAATTTTTTACTTGTTCTTTTATAAACTTCCATGAGAAAACTTGAGAATTACAATTTTAGTATTATCTCTCTATTTTGTCTTTTTATAAGATTTCACTTATTTATGCAGCATATAGCAGATTACTTGGTAAAGATGAAAAAAGAGGTATATTTTTACCAAACTCTTAGCTGAGTAATATTAATATGCATAAATTATTATATTTTAGTTATACAAAACACATCATAATTAAAATAGTCTAATTTTAACTCAGTAGTCTGCACACCACAACAATGGTCTATGTGCACCTTTCTGCCACTGTTGATTTTCACAGCATCAGTCACATCTGTTACTATGTGCTTGCTTTGTGCTTCCACTGTTAAATTTTTAATGAAATGGAAACAAAATAAAGATTGATCTGCTGTGACAATCTCTCTTTTTATTCTAATCTCACTGATGCTTTCTCAAAAACTATAAATAAACAGTATATTGCAAAAGTTGGGATGACTCATAGAGAAAAGTAAAGAGAAATATAACAGCAAAAACTCACAAGTTAATATTTTCTTAGACTGGATATGGAAGCAAGAATGTTTCAGGTGCAATCAAGAACGACATTTACTTGAGATGACAGGGATCTGAAATATATCTTCTGTCTTGTAACAGAAGTGTCTGCGTTCAGTATAAGAGTCTGGTAGTGTTGATGGCAGTAGAAACATCTCTTGAGAATACTGCCTTAGGCATTCAATAATAGCCAGAGCCCAAGGGTGGTTTTTAATTGTTAATTAGTTCCAGATGATGGGAAACAAGGGCTCAAGTAAAATATCTTTTATCTATCATCTATCTATCTATCTATCTATCATCTATCTATATCTATATCTTTATCTGTATAGATCTATTTATATCTCTCTCTCTCTCTCCCTATATATATATACACACACACATATACCTCCATATATTTGAGTCTCTTTAAATAATTGCTGAAGATTAATGAGCTAGTAAAAACAGCAAAATATTCTAGTATTCCTCACTCTATGGTCTTCTCAGTTGCTTGCAATGTGTCTGAAAGCTGGACAGTGAATAAGGATGACAGAATTGATGCGTTTGAATTGCAGTGCTGAAAGAGATTATTGAACATACTATAAACTGCCGAGAGAATGATAAAGTCTAACCTGGAGAGGGTGAAATCAGGTTGCTCCTTTGAGCCAAGGATTTTCAAACTTTGGGTGAGTTATCAGGTGGGGCCAGTCCTTGGAGAAGGATAACATGCTTGGAAGGGTGGAGAGTTAGGGCAGGAGAGGAAGCCCCTGGATGAGATAGATTGACACAGTGACTGTGGTAATGCTTTCAGATGTGTCAGAGCTGGTGAGGTTGGCTCATGACAAGGAAATTTCAGAGCCATTGTTTATGACATAAATATAGGGTCACTATGAGTGGCAGTAGACTTGATGACACATGAGAACAACAACCACATTCTGAGAATTCATGAGGCAAAATTCTTGTGGATCTTTGAGATCACGTGACATAGGAGAGATGTAGAGTCAAACTTAATATCATCCAGTGAAACTATGTCCTCCCCATTCTCTGATTATTCTGTAGAGCAATATGATTCAGCTATGACTTATAGTGATCCAGTGGATCTGAACCTTGCCCTCTCCTGTGGCGTTCTCGTCATCTCTGATATACTTGAGCTCATAGCTACAGGCACTGTATCAATCCATCTTCTTAAGTGTCTTACTCTCTTTTGCTGACCCTCCACCTTTCCAAGCATGATTTCCTTCTCTAAAGACTAGCCCCTCTTAACAATGTGCTCAAAGTATGTGAGATTAAGCTTCACCATCCTTGTCTTCAAGGAACATCCTGGCAGCGTCTTCTTGAGGATGATTTTTTCTATTCTTTTGGCAGTCCATGGGATATTCAGTACTCTTCTCCAACACCACAACTCAAAGATACTGATTCTTCTTTTGCCATCCTTAATCATCTTCTAACTTTTAGATGCATAGCATATAATTAAAAAGATCATGATTTTAATCACATGCACTTTAGTCTTTAAACCAACATCATTGCTCTTCTAGTGATTTGGAAAGGTCCTTGATGGCAGATTTTTCAATGCAACAAACATGTCTTTTGACTTCTTGCCTGCTGGTATAAATGATGTGGATTGTGCATCCAAGCAAGATGAAATAGTTGACAAAGTTCATCTTTTTTTTCATTGACCATGATGTTGACTATTGGCCCAAGGTGGGGATTTCTTGATGTTGAGATATAATCTATAACGAAGGCTTTAATCTTTTTTTTTAAGTGAATTTCTTAATATTTTATTATCTCTCTAAAGATAAGTTGTCTTTTAAAAAAGTGATTTGAGCGTGATAATGCAGTTTTTTTAAAGTTTTTTTTTAATTTTTATTATTAATTTAGTTTATTTATTTTCCATTTCAATGAACATCTACAGAGATTTTGGAATTCCATTCATTCATTGTTGCACCCTTCTCCCCGCACAAACCCCTCCCCCCTCCCTTTTGCTCCTCTCCTTTAAAAGCAAAAGAAAAACTCCCACATAGGTACACAATCACCCCCCCGCACCTCCCCAACCCCCATCCCCTACCCCCAAATATAATCCACTCTGCAACCCTCATTGCATTCTCCTATGAGGCTTTGATCTTTTATGGCAAGTGTTTCAAGTCCACTTCAGTTTCTTCAAGCAAGGTTGTGTCATCTGCATAAGACATAACACAGGTTGTTAATGAGTCTTTCTTCAATCCTGATTCCACATTCTTCTTCATAAAGTTAAGCTTCTTAAATTATTTTTTCAGTATACATATTAAGTGGATATGAAGAATGGATACAGTCCTGATGCACAACTTTCTTGATCTTAAACCATTCAGTGCTTCCTTGCTCTGTTTGAACAACAGCTTTTGGTCTAGGTATAAGATCTACTTGAGCACAATTTTGTGTTCTGGGACTCACATTCTTCTCATATATTTTACTAGGTGGGCAAAAGTCACAGGAAATCTAGTGGGTTAAGTTACAAGAAATGCTTCTGAATTTATCCAAGTTTTTAACATAAAGGATATATTACTAGATATCATCTCAGTGAAAAATTTCAGTATTGTAACCCATAAACCCAATTCAATATCATGCTGTTACATCTCTTCCTGGATCATTTAATATTCTGCCCAAAGCATCCTTAAGTATTGTAACTCGAGGCTTGAATTTGTTCTTCAGTTCCTTGAGCTTAAGAAATGCTGAGCAAGTTTGGCCCCTTTGATTTTCTGACTCTAGCTCTTTGCGCATTTCATTATAATACTTTATCTTCCCGTGTTACCCTTTGAAATCTTCTGTTCAGCTCCTTAATATCTTGATTTCTTCTCTTTGCTTTGGCTTCTAGGTACTCTAGTGCAATATTCAGAGTCTCTTCTGATATACACCTTAGTCCTTCCTTCTCTGTCTTTGTAATGACCTTTTGCATTCTTCCTGGATGATATTCTTGATACACTCTCACAACTCATCCAATCTTTGCTCATTTCCGTTCAAGACTTCAAACGTGTTCCTGCCCTGGTTTTCAAATTCAGATGGGATAGAGTCCAGGTCATATTTTACTTCTTGTGGATTTAACTTTCCTTAGGTTCAGCTCGAAATTGCATATGAATAGTTGGTGGTTTGTTTCACAGTTGACATCTGCTCTAGTTTTCACAGCTGATATTGAGCTTCTCCAGCAGTTCTTTCCACAGATGTAAACAATCTTATTTCTATGCATATCATCAGGTGAAATCCATGTGTATAGCCTGCATTTATGTTTCTTATAAAATGTATTTATAAGTGATCTCCTGTGGCCTAGTGGCAGGAAGCTCTACTGCAATGACAGAGGCGAGAGGTTTGAATTTTCCAGATGCTCTGCTGAAGAAGGGGAGACAATCTCCTCCTGTACCAGTCAGATCTGATGTGATGGCACACACACAAAAAAACACTTAAAAATAATTTAAAACCCCACAAATATATTTGCAATGAATAATTTGTTGATTGTGCAAAATTCCATTATTCTAGCTGCAGCTTCATTTCTGTCTCCAAGTTTATGTTTTCTGACTACTGATCCTTCTCTGTTGCCAACTTTGGCATTCCAGTCACCTATTGTGAAGCACCTTCAAAAATATTCTGTCAATTTCCAGAGCCTTTTTTTTTGCCAGTTCTTTCACTGCATCATAGGCTGCAGCAAAAACACTGATTCTTGGTCATATGCTACTTCCTAAAATGTTCCAGTGTTGACCAATTTTTTTTTTACAATGATCCTTTGTATTTCTTCCATCTTATTTTCGATTCTTCTGTAGTCATTCATTTTTATGAAATGTAGTCTACATTTTGCTTGTAGAATCCTTTAATATTGCAATGCAAAGCTTGAATTTTTTTCCTAGTTCTTTCAACTTTCTAAATTTCAGGCATGCCCTTCTTTCACCTTCCCCACCCCTCGCTCTAGGTGTTTGTGCATTTTGTTATAATTATTTTCTTTGTATTCTTGTGCTGCCCTTTGAAATATTCTGTTCGGTTTTCTTTTACCTTCTCTTTGCTTTAGCTTCTCCACATTAAAAAATCAGTTTCAATGTATCTTCCGACATCCACTTTGGTCTTTTCTTTCTTCTTTATTGCTTTAATTACTTTCTTACTTTCTCCAAATGAGGTTCTTGATATCCTACAAATTGTCTGGTCTTTGGTCATTAGTGTTCAATACATCAGTCTACTCTTGAAATGGTTTTTAACTTTAGATGGGGTAAACATGGGTCTTATTTTTACTTTCATGACATTTTTTTCAGTTTTTTCTTTAGCTTTAATTTGACCTTGCATTAGTAGTTGATAATTGTTTCATGTTCAGACCTTGACCTTTCTCTGATTGTTGATATTGAGTTTTTCCACTGCCTCTTTCCACATATGTATTCAGTTTGATTCCAGTGTATGCTATCAGGTGAGATCCATGTTTAAAAAAGATATTTGGAATGAAGAAATAATTGTAAAAATTTATATTAAAAAGTTTTACTAAACTACATTAAAATATATAAAATTATCTTTAAAATATTAAAACTTTTGCTTCCAAGGCCATATTTTCTATCAATCCCTCTTTCTCTTTTTCTCCAATATTTTTCAACTCCAATCATGAATTATTATTAATTCATCCTGATTGTATATTTGATCAGTTTAACACTGCAAAAGTCTATTCCTGTTGTTATCTGCCATCAAGTTGGAACCTAATCATAGGTTGGTTCTAACTTTCAGTAGATCTCAGATGCTGTAGATCTCATGGAAGGAAATTGTCTATCATTTTCCCTCACAGCAGCTGTTAAGTTTGAGTGGCCTGCTTGGTGGTTGGCAGCACAAACCCTTACCCACTAGGTAGAAATTTTCAATTTCTTCATAATCAGTTTTAGTGATTGTCATATTTTTTCATAATAACAGTGCTAACACATCTTTCTTGTATCAAAAGTCAAAGTCATTGTCGTTAAATCAGAATTAATTCATAACTAATCCTCTAGCAGGTTTTCAAAGGCTGTAAAATGCACTGGAAGTGATTGTGTTAATATTATCACTAAAACATTGTGATTTAGGAAAGATCATGAAATTGTCTTTTTGCTGATGAATTTGATGTCATTCCTTTTC
>NW_006399883.1:912178-913649 GCF_000299155.1 Elephantulus edwardii
AACTCATGCAATATTATTCAAAATGGGTGACTCTGGAGGACATTATGCTGAGTGAGGTATCTCAGTCACAAAGGGACAAATGCTATATGGTGCCATTGATTCTTAAAGGACCTGTTACTTCAGAAGTGCTTGGTCAGTCCTGTTATTTTGTTTCTCTTAGTCTTAAAGTTCCACTGAAACCTGCCCATTATAGGTAACTTATTGATATTTAAAATTCTATCATCTATCTATCTATCTATCTATCTATCTATCTATCTAATCTATCTACAGTTAAGTGCTTAACTACTACCCAAATAGTTGACCTCAAGAAGCTTCTTAAATATCACAATCTTTAAAAACTCTATGGAGTTTTTCTACTATTCACACATCAGACACACAGTCAGAATATATAGGACAGATTATCAACACAGACAGTAATTCTACCTGTTCATCTGTCTGCTTATCATGTTTGTCTGCCCGTCCTTGTAGCTATTCAAACTTTGATTCATTGTAAAAACTTTACCTACTTCACACAGAAAAATAAAAGCAAAAAAATTAAAAAAAAAAAGAAATACTAGGGGCATCTTGGCAACACACAAAACATCAAATTGACAGACAAGTGGTGGAATTAACAGATAATCTCTACCTATAAATTTTCTAAGCAAGTTACTGATATAAATTTTGTAGATTATGTTTTATGGTTTTGCATATGATAATTCACATGCATTGTGTTTTATACAATCTTTCATTTATATTGTGTTTCATACATTCATATACTTTGTGTTTTGTAAAATTAATTGCTGTTAACTTATACCTGTTATTATCCAGTTTTTCCCTAATATTTACCATTCTGGTTAAATATTAAAGAGGAAGTCTGTCAGTGACTTGGACTGATGAAGTGTCTAAAATATGGATTGAGGCACAGCAGATACTATGAAGAAGATACAGAATCAGCAGAGTTTCATAGTCTTGTACATAGTGTTGCTATGAGTTGAAGCCAACTTGATGGCTCTTAACAATTATTAGACAAACAACTAAGTTATTAATTATTATTTTTCCAAAACACACATTTAAAAATCAGAATTTAGTTAATATTTTAGTGGTTTTGTTTGTTTTCCCCACCTAATATGTTTATTGCTTTGCATTCAATAATTCATATATATATTGTGCTTCTTGCGTGTTTATTTTGTTTTATACAGTCTTTCTATTACATCTCCTCATTGCATATTTATTGTGTTTTATACAATCTTTCATATGTTGTTGTTATGTGCCGTTGAGTCATTTGTGACTCATAGCAATCTATGTACAACAGCCCTAAACCCTGCTCTATCCTGTGCCAATCCCACTGCCTCTGACACACCCATCCCCATTACCCAAGTCACTGAATCTATCCATCTCATAGAGGGTCTTCCCCTCTTGCGCCGTCCCTCTACCCTCCCAAGCATGATGTCCCTCTCCAAGGACCTGTCCCTCCTTGCAACATGCCCAAAGT
>NW_006399883.1:913749-915006 GCF_000299155.1 Elephantulus edwardii
CCCCACCAAAACTGCTGGTACAGATTTTGTTCATCTTCAAAAATTCCTTTGTCAGATGATCATCTTTTACTTCACTCTACTGAAGTGGTGATAAGTCTAATGTGGAGATACATCTACTTAGAGATTTGTTGTTGTTATGTGCTGTTGAGTTGAGTTTAACCCATAGCAACCTTCTGAACAACAAATCTGAACTCTGTCCAGAAGGATATTAGAGGTATATTCTTATCAATTGTAATTATAGTTCATTCCCTAACCTTATCTCTATATCTTTATTTATGTATCTATGTATCTATTATCTATCTATCTATCTATCTATCTATCTATCTATCTATCTATCTATCTATCTATCTATCTACTTACCTTCCCTTCTATTCTGTTGTTAAGAGAGCCATCAAGTCTCAAATGACTCATAGCTCTTTTCAATGGATTTTTAGAGACTGAAAATTGTACAGGAATTTGCCATCTGACATCTATGAACTTGCATTTGGACTAGCAATAGAACTCTTAACCCACAAGGTCATCAAAGCTCCATATAGATATAGGAATAAAGATAATGATATAGATATATATAGATGTAGGTGTTTCGTGGTAAGAAGCTACACTGCACTTCCAAAGGAACCTGGTTCAAATCCGCTTGATGCTCTGTTGCAGAAAGATCTCATCCTGTGCTATTTACTCCTTCTGGAAACCTGCTGGAGGGTCAGCTATGGGCCAGTTCTGACTTGACAGCACAAAGCAATAACAACAGCACTAGGCAGCATCATGATAGATGGAGAAAAGATTGAGATTGTTAATGATTTTATCTTGCTTGATCCACAATCAACACTGTTGGCACTAGCAGTCTGGAAATCAAAAGACAAGTGGTATTGGGAAAGTCTGCTGTCAAGGATATCTTTGGAGTACAAAAGAGTAATGATGTCAGTCCAGATGCTAAGGTGTGCCTGATCCAAACCACAGTCTACTCAATTGCTTGCTATGTATTTGAGAACTGGACAATAAATAAGGATGACAGAAGAAGAATCTATGCCTTTGAGTTGTGGTGCTAGAGAATAATATTCAACATCTCATGGACTGCCAAGAAAACAAAGAGATCTGTCCTGAAGAGGACAAAACCATGTTGCTCCTTGGAGGAAAGGATTTTGAAGCTCTGTCTCCAGTACATTGGGCATGAGGTCAGCAGGGGCCAGTCCTTGGAATGGGACATCATGCTTAGAAAAGTCAAATGTCAGCTCAGGAGAGGAAGAGCCTGCTTGAGAG
>NW_006399883.1:916563-923908 GCF_000299155.1 Elephantulus edwardii
TCTTCACAATCCATCCTGATGCTGCCAATTGGTCCAGTGGTGAGAATCTTTGTTTTCTTGATATTGAGCCTCAATCCATGTTGGAGGCTGCAATTCTTGACCCTCTGCAGCAGGTGCTCCTCAGTTTCATGGAAATGTAAAAGAAGAACATGCATTTAAATCCATAGTTGTTTGTTCAAAATGGTGCATTATCTCAGTTTCTCCTCCAAAATCCCAATGTTTTGTTGTTTCTTTCCCATATCCCTGAGTTTCATAATTTTCCAACACACTATGTAAATATCTGATGTAAACTGAAGGTACACTTGCTTAATTCTGTTCCTTTTGAGTACGGCAGAAATCATAATAGTTCAATTTTTGTATTAAATCATGGCAACGGGAACTGATTTCTTGTACAGTAAGCTAACATGTTAACCTTAAAAATTATTCAAAACCATTTTCTATATTGTTTCTTATTCTCTGACCCTACTCACCAATGTGTTATTACTTTGTTGTTGTTCTTGATTGCCATCCATTAGAGCATGACTCATAGTGGCCCTATGAACAAAAGGCCTGAAGCCGTTCTGTAACTATTGACATTTATCAAAGTTCATAGAGTTTCTAGAGGCATGTTGTTTAGGAAGAGGATGCCTCTCCCACTTCTAAGTTGTTACTTTAGCTCAGAATAATCTGTTATAATTTTCATTTTAACCCATAAAAAAGTATATTTATGTGAGTGTTCTTTAATATACATGTTTAAAATTATAAGCTAGTTTAGACTAATGTTTTAAGAATTTGAATATAAAATAATTTTATCAATTTTAATTTCTCTTTCCTCCCTGAAATACAGCCATCCACATACAAGGTTACTTCACCAACTCATCTTCATTCTCTCTTTTCTTCTTCATTTGATATCATGTTCCAAGTTATAGTTTCATTTACGTGCTTCTTAGAATTTCATGTGCTTCTCAGGTGCACACAAACTAGTACGTTCTTTAGTTGAAAACATTAATTTCTGAAACTGTGTTCTATCAATTTGCTAAATTTTTGTCACTTTTAATTGTATTTAAAGTGTATGTCTATCGTTCTTGTTTGTCTGTAAATTTAATCTGTCCTTTTGTTTTAATATTAGCATCTTATTCTACTAACCTAGTCAGCAGAATTTTAAGTACTGGCTTAAGAATATTTCTTTTAAGATTCTTAGACTTTCAACATTGGCATATTGCCTCCCATGGCACCACATCTCTGCTCTTTTGTGATGGTCTACATATCTAAGATCCGTTCATTCCATCAAATATTCACAATATTCTAAGCTATCTTTCTTCAATGAGCAGTTTAGAGTTGCATCATTATTGCACTCCAAAACATTTAGTTTGAAGTGCTCTTTCTCCATATAATATTCTCAACTCCCTTTTTCTTCTTCCTGCTATTTTTCATTCATTCATTCATTCATTCATTCATCTACTCTCCAAACTCTAAATCTGTCTGTTTTCATATTCTGGTAATCCACTTACCTTTTGGGTTTGGTTTCAATCAGTATTGGCCACTATTAGGGCAAGTTTATGAGCTTTATCAGATTAGAATGAAAACATTTTAAGGAATAATGCATAAGAACTTTCTGATTTTTGCTAATGCTACTTGATGAATAGATGAATATTATTAACAATATATAACATACAATTTAACATTGTCAGAATTTGAGTGCATATCTTAGAATGAAACAACTGAGTTTAGGCAATTTTTCACTAGTTAATTAAAAGCAGCGTACATGCTATGCATCAATTAGTTCAAATATCCAGGAAATACAGTCTTCAAGAAATATACCTAAGAATAACTGCTTCCCTCTGGTGACTAGCAGCAAATAGCAGTGCTGCAGTCCCGAAGGCACATTTGAGGGCACCAGCTGCTTCATGGGAGAAGGATGGGCAATCTCCCCCACTGTGATTAATCTCCTCTGAAAACCCACCAGAGGGTCAGCTATAGGTTGGTTCTAACTCTAGGTACAAAAACAACAACAACAAAAAATTCAGTATTTTAAGTATTTCAATAGAAATTCTAAGCACACATTTAAAAAAAAATCCTTAAAATACAATCTTTTAGATGTACGCTATTACATTAGATACTTTTCATTTTGTTTCCACTCTCTTTATGTGTGAACTATATGGTTACGTTCACTGCCATAAATATGCATTTCAATATTTTAGAGAAAAAGTGCATAGGAAAGATGACGTTACCTTATAAGTGTCATAAGAGTGCCATATTTGCTTAACTTTACCACAATGTTGTTGTTGTTGTGTAACGTAGAGTTGGAACCAACCCATAGCTGTCCCTGAGACGGGTTTTCATATGCAGTTAATCACAAGGGAGGAGATTGCCCATCCTTCTCTTGAAGAGCCCCGGTGGTCTCGAACCACGTGCCTTAGTGATTCAGCACAGGTTCTTGCCACTAGGCCACCACACTAGATCTTCAAAATTCTAGAAGATAGACATGGTTTGTGGTTGGCACTCACCAGCTGTTCCACGGAAGAAATCTGTGGCAAATCTGCAGCAAAAATGAATGAATGGAAATCCAAAATCTCTGTAAATGTTCATTAAAATCAATAAAATAAAGTTTAAAAACCAAACAAAACAAAAGCTTATGTATAGCTATCTAAAAAAAAAGACTTTCAACCTTTGAAGCTTTATGGAACAGTTTTTTTAAAATAAGCATGGCTTTTAAATATATTTTTTTCCATAATTTTGGATGAATAAATACTATTTATGGAAGCCTACTGTTAAGACTTTGGTAGCCTAGTGGCATGAAGGTGTGCTACAATCCCGAAGACGCGCAGTTTGAATTCACCAGTTGCTTTGTGGGAGAAAGACTGGCGATTTTCTGTGCGATTATTGTTGTTGTTGATTGCTGTTGAGTCAACTTAAAATGACCTTATGAACAAAAGGCCTGAAGCCTTTCTGTAGCTATCATTGTTTCTCAAAGTCCATAGACTTTCTGGAGGCATGTTGTTTAGGAAGTGGATGCCACTCCTGCTTCCAAACCTGCCTTAACCTGGGAGCTCCACTGAATACCATAGATATCGTTATAGTCTTTGACAGGCAATGGCACAAGGTTCAGCATCACAGCAACCCCAGGTCCCCACAGTATAGCATATTGACGGAAGAGTGCTGTACCATGTAGGAGAATGTGTCTCCAAAATATAATAACAACTTACTTTTAAATACAAAGGTTCTGCATGAGGTCTTGTTGACTCTAAACAAGAGGCTTAAATTAAAAAAAAAAGCGAGCAAAGTACCAATCTAATGTGTTGTTGTTGGTATGTGCTGTCAAATTGCCTGAAACCCATATTGACTCTATTTATTTCATTTATATTTTTAAAAGCATTAAGCACATAAGGAAAGAAACAACTAAAAATTAATATAGAAAGAAAACAAGGAAGTTCATTGAAAATGGCTATCTTTCCCAAACTGTACTGGCGACTTCTTAGCCTTGATAAATAATATTATAATGAAATTCTTTATAATAAGTGCCTAAAAATATTGAGTTGGCCTTTAAATTCTTTAAAGCAAAACACCATAATTACATATAGGAGATTTTCACAAGGCAATTTGACTGCTAAAGATTTGACTATTTGTATTTGCAGATATGAGGTTCTTGGTAGAAAATGAGTTTAGTTCAGAGGTTTTTGTCCTAGAAAGCAATCTAACTAATTCATTGTCTTTCTCTTGATAAGTACCAACAGTTTTTAATGATTTTCTCTTTAAAGAAATTGTAGAAAACTCAACCTCCTGGAAATGAAGTGACATGAAGTTTTCTGTAGCCAGCAGGGAGCTAACCAGGAAAACACAATCCTTCTAACTCCCACCCTGGGGTCTACCTGCCTCTAAAAATTGTTACAGGGTCAGTTATGGGTCAGTTCCATCTCAATGGTACACAACAACAACAGTGTTCATTAAGTAACATAAAATTAAATAATATGAAATGTGTTGCATTCCTATTCTTTCTTTTTTTTTTTGCCAACATACTGTTAATTTCCTTAAAACTTGAAGACACTTCATTATTTAAATAAGCTGAATGTTCTTTTTGCACATTTTCAGACTAGAGAAATCGTTGCTGATAGGTGAAAATTTCACAAATGTTTGACTCATAGCCCATTCAGCTTTCCTAACCATCATCAACACACTGCAGAAGCTTCATATGTATTTCACAACCTCTACATGAAGTATGGCAGACTTGTAACTAAATGATTCTTATACTTTCAGAGAGTTCATATCCTTCTGGAAATGAATACACGAGTTTCCTTGATGATTTGTAACAACAGAGAGCACATTACCAGATCTTCCTATCCTTAAACTGTAATGGAGTATTTGTCACCACAGCGCATTTCACTTTGTTTTCTTGGTTCCTTTTCCTTATGAAAAAATTAACTATATGCAACATATATCACCACTGCTGACTGCCAGAAGTTAGAACAGTTGTACCGTTCACACTGATTTCATGAGACTTAAGAAAAGCTTCTTCTTATCCATCATCAGTTCTTTATTTTAAAAACTTTTAAAGTAGTCCAATAGTTCTTTAATTACTTATTTATTAAATATTATCCTCTTTGCTGACAAAGGTTTTGTACCATTGTGTCAGTGACGTGGAGAAGAATGACTACTATCCTATTTATAGCTTTAACATCTCTTCTACCTTCATTGTGTTCTTTTAAATTTAAAAAAGGTAATTTATTATCTCATTAAAAGCCATATAATTTTTCTACTTTTTCTACTAACATTCTATGGAAACACAGAAGACTTTCACAATTTGAACTTAGAACAAGAGGGAAAAATTCCTACTATTTTATGTTTGTCAATGTTTTCTGTTGCACTGCAGTAAAACTGAAGCTTTTTTGCATTCATGAAAAAGATATATTTTATATCTTGACTTGTTGTTGTTATGTGCTGTTGAATTGTCTGTGACTTGTAGTGACCCTATGCACAACATCCCTAAACTCTGCCCTATCCTGTGCCATCTCACCATCTCCGACACATCTACCTCATTACCCCAGTCACTGAATCAATCCATCTCATCGAAGGTCTTACTTTCCTGCTCTGTTAGCCATTTATTTTTTAAAGATTGTCTCTTGAACACTTCTAGTGTCAGATTCCTTATATATTATTGCTGTTGTTGTGTACTCTTGTGTCACTTGCAACTCATAGTGACCTTATTCAGACCTTCAGCAGCTCTGAAACCTGCTTTTTGCCAACCTTATTATCTCTGACACACCTAACCCCACTACCCTAGTCACTGAATCAATCCATCTCATCCTTGCACTGTCCCTCCACCCTCCCAAGCATGATGTCCCTCTCCTAGGACCCTCCTTACGACTTGCCCCACAGTATGTCAGACAAAGCTTCAGAATCCTTGCCTCCAAGGAGTAGTCTGGTTTCATCCTTTCTAGGACAAACCTGTTTGTTCTTCTTCTAGCACCACAGCTGAAAGCATAAATTCTCCTTCTATCATTCCTAGTCCTTGTCCAGCTTTCTGATGATAGCAAGTAATTGCGAAGACTAGGGCCTCGATCAGGTACACCTTAGTCTCCAGACTGATGTCCTTGTTCTTCAGTACTCTGAAGCAGACATTGCTGGTGCAATTAATTTTTTTAATATCCTGGAGGCTGGTACCAAAAGTGTTGATGGTGGAACCAAGTAAACAGTGTAATAGGTAGTAAAAATAGTAGTTATGTTTGAGAAAAATAAACTCATAACACAAATCACTGACAAATAGATTTAGGATCAATATTTCCTTTTCCTCCCCATCTAACACTTGTATACTACCATTTTAAAAACAGTGAGAAAATTAAAAGAATATTCTTCAATCAGCAACTGCTAATGCAAATGTATGTTTAAAGAAACTAACAATACATATTGTTCTGCTGTAAAACACAAAAATTGATTTTTTAAAACTTAATGATAGACAGGAAATATTCTACATAAGAGAGTTTTCCATTGATGACTAGAATATTACAAAGTTGTTCTTTAAATGTTTTAAAGCAAATGAATCTTTACCTTTATAAACAATTTTTTTACATCAGATAATTGGTATATTTCTTCAGTTAATCTGTTGAGCTATCATCATAGTATTATAAACAAAATGTTAAAGATATATTTTTCAAAAATTAGGCTTGTAAACCTTTAGGGGAGCTCTGGTGGCCTAGTGGCAAGGAGCTACAACTACAATCCCAGAGGTGCACGGTTCGAATCCACCAGTTGCTCTGCTGGGGAAGGAGGGACAATCTCCTCCTGTACCAGTGGGATCTGATTTGATGGTACACTCACACAAAAATAATAAAATTTTTTTTAAAAAAAATTAGAATGTATCATTTTCTCATTAATATTTTTATTATAAGCTAATTAGTTAGCATGTTATATATTTAACTTATTTGTAACTATGTAAATCATTTAAGATATTTTAAGTAAAATACATGGAGACACTGGTCTGGAAACTAGGGAATGAGGTATGAATAAGTTCTCACATTCTCTTTTATAATATTCTGTGAGAACACTCTAGAATTATAACTGAGGTAGAAGAGATTACAATGCTTCCTATTTTATATGTTTTATTTTTTATTTCAATCATTCATTTGTGTAATATCTGAGCATAGCACAATATTTGACAAAGGGAAGGAATGGCAAACAGTTGTGAGAATTATTGATTAAATAACAATAATATACATAAATTGTTTTCATTTTAGTAAAAACATAACACATTAGAGTAAAATATTTTAAAATATAAATTTAAATCAACATATTTAATACTAACATTAGAGGCATGTAGTGACATCATCTCCATCTAGGTTCTCATCATATACTTGTATAAATATCTTTTAATTCCATGAAATGATTTTTAATGTGATGAATAGAAAGAATAACTAACCTTGTATGATTACCTTTCTTATCCGTATTCTATATTAAAATACCACTGATATATTTGTTACAAAAAGCAGTATAGTAAAGGCATAGAAGTAATTGATGAAAAGAAGTGATGATGAAAAATAAAAACTTACAGTGAAGACGCACAAATAAATACTATCTCAAGCCAGTTTGCAAGTCAAGATTTCTGGTAAAGGTCCAGTGATAAAACAAATACACAAACAAATCATTGTATTTGCATGTGATGCATGACTAAGATCTTGCCAGAATTATCCTTTTATAATAAAAGCATCATGCTCATTTTAAGTTAAAATGTGGGGATGATGATAGTATAACAGCAAATCTGTGGGGACGGTCTTGGGAGGATGCAATAATAGCTAGTGCCCAGGAGCAATTTCAAGAAGATAATTGGCTATACCAGATTATGAAACAGTATCCAAGCAAATCCTGTTGATTAATA
>NW_006399883.1:924008-924976 GCF_000299155.1 Elephantulus edwardii
ATTTATTTCTAAAAACAAACAAAGGAAATATTTATTTCTTAAAAATAAGATACTTTTGATAATCAAAAGATTTTATAAATAACATAAAAAAGACAATCTATAGACGAAGAAAATTTTGAAGAACAATGTGTGCAATAAATATGTAATACCCAAAATATTTAACAAGTAACAACTTCTTTTCTTTCTTAAATTATTTGTTCACAGAATCACTAATTTTAAAAGCACTTTCATTAAATTCTTTTGAAATTCCTGTCAAGGATATATCTGATTTTTTAGTTAAAAATTGAAATATATTATTAATTTTAGAAAGGACTTTAACTACAAGAAACTGATTGAGATTAGACTAAATTTAACCTACTGTCTATAATGGATGACTTAATTTTTGACATCTTTTTTTCCCTTTCCTGAGTTACACAGTATTTTTGTTTTTTTATTAAATTTTATTAATTTTAATGAATATTTACAGAGATTTTGGATTTCCATTCATTCATTGTTGCACTATTTTCTCTACCCTCCCCCCGAGTTTGTTCCTCTTTTTTTCCCTCCCTTGAAAGCCTGTTTTAATTGTCCCATTGCCAAAGTTTTTGTCAAAACCAGTTCTGAGTAATCTCCTTTGTCAGTGTGTCCTTTGCCATTCCCTATCACTCCTCCCTGAGAGAGATTTCACCCTGATTCATAAGGAAAAGGGGATAGCGCATTCTCTTAGCTACTTCCTACTGAAAAGGGACGCTGTGGGTTTCAAGGTAAAGATCTTCTCTCACTACTCTAAAGGGGCCCTTTGGCAATAGGAAACACACAGACTATTGTAGAGATTGATTTTGGAGTTTAGATACACTGTTATCAATTGTTCTTAGCTATACATGTTCATATCCTTGAAGATATATCTTGGAACTGTTGTAGCCTAGATGACACAAATTTAACTAACAATTTAAAAGTACATGAGTAAAAAATTAAAAGCAATAATATTC
>NW_006399883.1:926424-936589 GCF_000299155.1 Elephantulus edwardii
TCTCCAGAGAGTACCATTTTGAATAATGTTGCATGAGTTCCTTGTTTTTCAATGCAGCATAGTATTCCATTGTGTGAATATACCATAGCTTCTCTATCCATTCGTTTGTTGATGGGCACTTAGGTTGTTTCCAACTCCTTGCTATTGTGAACAAAGCTGCGATAAACATGGGTGTGCATGAAGTATGACATCTTAAAGAGAGCTGATCTTAAAGCAAGTTTTGATAATACAACATTTGTCTTCATAAATAGATTGATTTTCCAGATAAACAAAATGTTTGCTCTGATACATTGAATCATACAAATTTTCTTAAGTAAACAACTTAATGTTTTGCCATATTTCTATTGAAATATATAGCTAAACTATGCTGATTCAAGGGCTCTCAATTATCAGTGCCATGTTGAAATTGTCCAGGCTGAACTGAAATATTGAATGTTCATGCCTGCATAAGCAAATATTTAGATATGTCCACCGAATCATGCTCTATAATTACTGCAAATAAAATTTCTTTTTGAGGTAATTTCAATCTCTGTAGATGTTAAAATTTCATCTATGTATTTGTGAGATAATCATGTGTATCAGTAATTTTAACACAACATTTAACAAGTTGAATGTCATAGGTAGAAGACAAACATTCTCAAAGCATATTTCTTCTTTGTCACACTGCTCTGACCATCAGGCAAGCTCTTGGCCATCTGAATGAACTACTCAGATCTTTCTTTAATCAAGAGTTAAGGGGGGAGGAACTCATGATTGAGTATCCTCATGACCTGTGTTCTTTATAGCTTTTATTAAGAAATTTTTCATTACATGAGCAGCAAAATATGTTAACTGGCCTCCAAGATGTTTTTTACTGCTTCTTTTCCTATTTGCTGACCTTCTTTGTTTTCATAACTACATTTTTATTACAAAGTACCTACAGCATGAGAATAAAGGTTATGCTGTCAAGGGCAGAGGGTTTGTTTTATCTTAGCCCCAAGAATTTCTGCCTTACCTTAATTTCTACACCTCTCCTTTTTTTTTCTTTTACATAATTCTTTAGGGTATAAAATACATTATTTGCTTTATAAAATAAGTTTCAGTACAGATAGTATGCATATTTGATAAAATAATTTAAGGAATAGAAGGTAAATAATTTAAATTTTGTTGGTGCAGCAGGATGGTGGAAGGTTTCTTCTTACTCTGGAACCAGCAACCTACTCTGGGATGAGAGCTCTAACTGCTGTTAGGGGAGTGGGGATGAAAACTGTTCTATTTTCTGTTGAAAGTTTGTAATCAGCAGTAAGACTCCTTTAGGTGGAGGCTGATTCAAATGTCTATAGAAGATCTGGGAGCTCATACTTATGAGTGTCATGCTCAGACTACTTGTATCACTTTGAATTAGAGTAATTTCCTAATGGAAGTAGTGAAGTCTAAAAGATATAAATTTAGAAAGCACGTTAAATAGACAAGATTTTAGCACTTATAGTAGGGATAAGATTTTGGTTTTGGTTTTTTCCTGGAGTGTTTTGAACTAAGAAAAAAAGTTTCAAAAATAAACTTAATTACCTGAGTTTCTTATTTTATAAACAATGAAGAAAAAGCCAATATTCCTTAATACTTGATAGTGGGCATCCTTGCCTATTCCTGTTCTCAAGGGAATGCCTTTGATCTCTCTCTACAAAAACGATGTTGGTTCTTGATTTTGCATATATACTTTCCACTCTATTGAGGAAATTCCCCTTTGTTGAGTGTTTTAATCAGAAAGGGCTGTTGAATTTGTCAAAGGCCTTTTTTACATCAATTGGTTCTTGTTCTTTGCTTTGTTGATGTGATGAGTTACATTATTGCTTTCGTTATGTTGAAACATCCTTGCATACCTGTTTGAGTCCCATTTGGCCATGATGAATTTTGCTTTTTTTTTCAATGTACTGTTGGGTTTTATTGTTGAGGATTTTATTGAGGATTTTTGCATCTATGTTCATGAGAGATATTGGCCTACATTTTCTATTTTGGTGGCATCTTTACCTGACTTTGGTGTCAGATATATATTTGCTTCAAAGAATTGGTCTAGGCATAGTCCATCTTTTTCTATTTTCTGGAATACTTCACTAGAATTTGTGACAGCTCTTCTCTGAATATCTGATAAAATTCACTAGTAAAATCATATGGTCCAAGGCTTTTTTAAGTTGGAACTTGTTTTATGACCTGTTCAATTTCTCAAGTGTTCTACTTCAATTTGTGTCATTTTGCGTAGATTATGAGTTTCTAAGTACTTGTTCATTTCCTCTAGGTTTTCATATTTGTTTGAGTATAGATTTTAAAATATTCTTTTGATAGTCTTTTTGTTTCAATTGATTGTGTTGTGGCATCACTCCTTTCATCTCTTACTAGTATTAACTGTATTTTTTCTTTATTTTCCTTTATTAGCTTTGTGTATGATTTATTAAGTTTATTGACCTTTTCGAAGAATCAACTCCTGGTCTTACTAATAGTTTCAATTGTTTTTATGTTTTGTATTGCATACTTTGGACATGTTGCAAGGTAAGATCAGTCCTTGGAGAGGGATGTCATGCTTGAGAGGGCGGAGGGTTAGCACCAGAGAGGAAGACCCTCAATGAGATGGATTGATCCAGTGACCGGGGCAATAGGGGTAGATGTATCATGGTGCAACCATTCTGGAAGGCAGTTTTGGCCCTTCCACAAAAAGCTGAACATAGAAATTTGATATGGCCCAGCTATTCCACTACTTGGAATATACCTTGAGCATATGAGAACTGAGGCACTAACTGAGATTTGTACACAAATGTTCATAGCAGCATTATTCACCATTGCAAGAACATGGAAATGTCCAACCACAAATGAATGGATTGAGGAATTATGGTACATTCACACAATGGAATACTATGCAGCATGCAGGAGCAATAACTTTTTAAATTATTACCTAACTTGGGAGGGACTGGAAAGCATTATGCTGAGTGAACTAACTCAGTCACATAAGGGTAAATATTGTATAAAACCGTTATTGTAGAATGAGTATAAGGATCCAGGAGGGGTGGGAGAGGCTGGAAACAGAGGGATGTGGATGTGCAGGGGGAGAAGGGAGAGTTTTACAATTTGATGGGTGGGAGGATGAGGGAAATTGAAAGAATTTGTTCAAATTTGTATTTGAATTTTGTAAATAAACTAGTAGAAAGAAAAAAAAAAAGATCGGCACAGGACAGAGTAGGGATAAGGGCTGTTGTTCATAGAGTTGCTATGAGTTGCAGGCGACTCGATGGCACATAACAACAACAACAACAACAACAACAACAACAACAACAACAACACTGCATATGTATCTGCCCTAATTATTATACTTTTCTTTCTTTTACAAGTTGTTGGGTGTTTTTTGCTGTTCTTTTTCTAATTGTTTGAGATGTTGGGTTGAATAATCAATTATTTTTTTCCCCTTTTGATGTGTTTGCTTGCTGTTATGATTTGACCCCTAAGTACTGTTTTTGCTGAATACCAGAGGTTTTGGTAAGTTATGCATTCATTTTCATTTGTTTCAAGAAATTTTAAATTTTTTAAAAAAAATTTATTCTACTACTCCTGCATATTCAAACTTGGAGTTTTTCAGCTTCAAGACTTAATGTTTTGGGGTTCCCTCTTCCTTTGTCCTCTTGTTGCTGATTTCTAATTTTGTAACGCTGTGGTCTAAGAAAATGGCTTCTGTTATTTCTATGCCTTTTAATTTATTGAGACTTGATTTGTGAATATGATTTATTCTGGAGAATATTGCAGGCACTAAAGAGAAGAATGGATACTGATCTTTTTTTAAGTGCTGTAGCCTGTATATATGTATATGTATTTCTATGAGATTGAGTTGGTTTATCATGTGGTTGAATACTTCAGCATCTTTTTTTAGTTTCTTTCTGCTAGTTATGTTTTTCTTTGAGAGTGGTTTTGAAGACCCCTGCTATTATATTTGTATTGTCTTTTTCTTTTTTTAGTTTTGTTAACCTATGCCTTGTGTATGTTGCAGGTCTATTTTTTTGTGACATAGATACTAATTATGGTTATATCCTCTGAACTCTTTAAGCATTACTTAGTGTCCTTCTTTGTCCTTTGGCATAGTTTTTACCCTGAAATCTATTTTATCAGAGATTAATATTGCTACTCCTGCTTTTTTCTGGTTACCATTTGCCTGGTATGTATTTTTTCTACTCTTTGAATTTTAATTTGTTTTTATCTACACTTTTAAAGTGTGTCTCTTATAGACAGCATATTGACAAGTTTTGTGTTTTTATCCAATCTGCTACTCCTTTTCTCTTCGCTGGTGCACTTAAATCATGCACATTCAATGAAACTATTGATACAAGGTTTATTGGGATCATTTTATGGGTTCTTTTTGGTATTATTGCTAGTTACTTTGATTCATTCTTCTTTCTGTAACATCTTTATGAGGAAGACTTCCTTCAGTATTTCCTGCGCATTGGTCTTGTTTTTACAAACTCCTTTAATTTCTCTTTTTCTGAGAAGATATTGATCTCTTCATCATATTTAATAGACAGTTTTTCTGGGTACATTCTTGGGTTGAAAGTTATGTTCTTTGAGTATCTGATATATATCCTTTCACTGTCTTCTTGCTCACATGCTTGCTGCTGAGAAATTGATACTTAATCTTATTTGCTCTTCTTTACAGATTACTCTTTGTTTTGCCCTAGCTACCTTCAGAATTCTCTCCGTGTCTTTGATTCTGGTGAATTTGACTATGATATTCTGTGATGTTTTTCTTTTGGCGTCTATTATAGATGGAATTTAGTCAGCTTTTTGTATGTATATTTTCTCATTCTTCATTAGTCCTCAGAAATTTTTTTCTAGTAAGTCTTCTACAACTTTCTCAGTGCCTTTTTTTTTGCTTCTTCTTGTTCTGAGATTCCAGTTATGCACATATTTTTCCTCTCCATGGTACCGCAAGTTATTCTTGGGTTTTATTTTCCTTCCTATTTTATTCTGCTTTTTTGCTCTAGCAGATCAGTTTTGAGAGCTCTTCATCTATTTCACGGATTCTTTGCTCCATCGCCTCACTTTTGTTCATCTGTCCCTCTAACATATTAACAGCTTATGAGGCACTGATTTTAATATTCTTAACTGAGGTTCTTGTTTTTCTAGGGTTTCTAAATACCCAGTTTGTTTTAATTGCATTTTCTTGAATTGTTTTTTTTAAAAGTTCCTTTTGCTTGTGGAATCTTGTAATTCTTTGACTTTTTCTATCACCCATTGGTAATATCCTATTATTGTTCTTTTGAATTCTGTGTTACAGAGTTCTGTCAGACTTCTGGTTTCAGAAAATCCATTGATTCTGTGTTTTGATCACTTTTTTTTTTTTGCAAAATCTTCTTTTAGTTTGGTACTGACTACAAAGTAGTCTGTTTCTTTTGTATTATTCTGATAGAAATTTGTTCTTGGCTGGGCCACTATGGTCCTTAGTGTTAGTACCTTGGCAGGAGAGCTTACTGCTTCAGAAGAGGGAAGGACCTAAATTTCTCTCAGGTCCTTGGTTTCAGGGGAGGCCTTGCTTCAGTTGGGGAGCTCAATTCTCTAATAAGGAGGAGGAGGGAAACTCACTCTGCCTATAGTCCGTCCAGTCCTGTGGAAAAGTTTATTAGATCTGAGGGGTGGGGGCAACTGCTTCTACTCTTTCCTTAATGATCTTGCAGTTAAGTTGTTCTCTGGAGTGTAAGGTTTTTTGTTTTCTTATTGTGGTCTTCTCTCCTGAAGTCTGTCGCCTTCCTTGATCTGTGGAGTGGTGTGGCAAGATCTTCTGACTCTCTTTACCACTGTTGCTGATGATTTACAGGAAGGACCTTTTATCTATTCTTCTGCTCTAGGACTCTATTTCTGTGGAGTCTGATTGCTGGAACCTTCCATTTAAGGCACATAATTGGCAGACCAACATGAATTTCCCAACAAGGCGATGTCTTGGCTGGATCCTGATTGTTTGCGTTGATTTTTTGTCCCAAGGACCTGTGGTCCTTAGGCCCAGGGTGGAACTGAGTGCAAAGGGATTTTTTTAAAATTTTTACTAATTTTGCCTTTGTCTTTCTCTGTATCAAAGTGTGTCATTTAAACAGACAGTTTTCCCCTTCTTTATTAATTGATATGTTTTTAATACATTTTTCATGTGTAATTCTTTTCACTAGGATTTCCAGCTAAATACTGAATGGAAATGAAAGTATCCTTGTCTTATTCTTTTCTTAAAGGGAATGTTCCATACTTTCTCCACTAAGTATGATACTGTGTCTTTTCCATAAGTATTTCTTAATGTATGGAAGAATTTTCCTCCTATTCTAAGCTTTCTAAGTCTTTTATCATAAAAACTTATTAGGTTATGCCAAATGCCTTCTCTGAGTTGATTGAGAGGATCATTTGGAATGATTTTGTAATGTTGAATCATCCTTATGTAACTGGATAAGTTTTGCTTCATCATAATATATAATTTTTGGAACACACACTTAGATTTAATTTATTAGTATTTTGTTAGAGAGTTTACATCTATACTTAAAAATTTTATTTATTTATTTATTTTCCCTTATGGATTCTTTGTCCTGACGTAGAGTCAAGACAATGATAGCCTTATATAGTGGGATAGGCAATATTCTATTTTCTTGTGTGTTTTGGGAGAGTTTTATAAGTTCTTTTAATACCTTTTCTGTAACATACATTGAGACTATCAGGCTCAGATCTTTTCTTTTTGGAAGATTTCATGTTACTGATTAAATAGCCTTATTTGTTTAACATTTACAGAGATATTCTAGTTATTATTTAGTTATTGTAAAATATTTGGACTTCTAGGAATTTTCTATAGGTTCTATCTTATAAAGTTCTATCTATCTATCTATCTATCTATCTATCTATCTATCTATCTCTCTATCTCTCTATCTCTCTATCTATCTATCTATCTATCTATCTATCTATCTATCTATCTATCATCTACTGAATAGATATAATCTATAGTGGCCTTGTGGTAAGGAGCTACTCTGCCCAGAAACAGAAACTGTGACCTACTCTGCGATGGGAACTCTAATTGCTGTTAGGGGAGTAGGGATGGATGACAACTGCTCTATCTATTCTCTACTGAAAGTTTGTGATCAGCAAGCAGTAAGACTCCTTTAGGTGGAGGCTGGTTTGAATGTCCACAGAAGAGGTAACCATGAAAAGAAGTCATCAAATAGTACCTACAGAAGAAAGTGTACCAACCTAAGCATGATCAAGTTGTTCCTAGAAGCTCAACAATTATTAACAAGTTAACATGATTAACAAGATGTTTTTCTCAGGGAAGTGATGTGTTGGCTGGATCCTGAATGTTTGTGCTGGCTTTTTGTCCCAAGGACCTGTGGTCCTTAGGCCCAGAGTGGAACCGAGTGCAGCGGGATTTTTTTGTTTTTTTATTTTTAATAATTTTGCATTTGTCTTTCTCTGTATCAAAGTGTGTTGTTTAAATAAAGAGTTTTCCCCTTCTTTCCTAATTGTTATATTTTAAATACATTTTCATTTGTAATTCTTTTCACTAGAATTTCCAGCTAAATACTGACTGGAAATGACACTGATTATCCTTGTCTTGTTCTGATCTTAAAGGGAAAGTTCCTATACTTTCTCTACTAAGTAGGATGCTAACTGTGTCTTTTCCATAAGTGTTAATCATGTTAACAATCATGTTGTTAACTGCAATTCTGTACAAGAATTTTAAATTATAAAGCACTTGGGTTGTAGAAGGCTAAGGTTTACAGCAGAAATCTTAATTCTATTTTGACTATTTTACATATTCAGACACCATTTCATTTCTTTTTGTTACTTCTTCAATGCATCCATTCTCCTTATATCTCTAGAAAATGTGCTCAGGATTTTACTTATGGTCTGAGTGAATTATGTTAGTATTTTAGAGGCACTTCAGGTGTCCTGCTCAGTAAAGGGATGCAGTCCTTCTATGATATATGGAATTGTTAAGTCTGGACAAGGGACCCAAGGAGAATATACAAGTTATCCATATTAGTTATGCATAATCCATGACATTTATAATACCAAAGTTTTCTATCAAACAACAACAAAAAAACCCCATCTACCTTCATATCTAAGACCCTGAAATGCCCAGTGGCAGGCTGAAGTTAAAGAAAAACTATGACATACTAGATATAGTTTCTTGCTCTCTAGCACAATGCACATAAGCAGAAAATAAGCTCTGAATACCAATACCCAAGTACAGGTCTCCAGTGACATTCTCCAAGCTGAGCAAACAATAATAGAAGAAGTCTCTAAAAAGTCCCAAACTATGCAGGCCCCAACCTGAGTCCAAATTATCCAGAGCACCTTACTATTCCTTAACCAAGGTCAGGTGGTGACTGATCTTTCCCATTGTTTCATTGTGCCTCTTTACAACAACCTTTGCTAGCAGCAGTACCAATCAATTTCTTTAGACCGCACTCCACTGAAACGCCTCAAGCCATTTCATCAGCCCAGACTAAGTGCTCCACCATTCCAGGAAACATTCCCCTCTAACAAACAGAGCCTGATAAGCAGACTCAGCCCTCTTCATCTGGCACCCTCTGCAATGGAACATGAGAACTGTATACACAATGTTGGCATAAAAAAGCACACTGTAGTTGAACCAGGACAACACTTAGTGTAATAAAACTCTATACAGAATTCCACCATTTAAAAAAAAAAAAAGCCCTGTTTCTCTGTAACAGTTGTAGTGCAGCTCACCTTGTACAGTTAATCTGAATTAACCTGGTTTCTCCTTGCTCTCCAAATTAAGAGAGCAACATTTCTCCCCAATCATAGTTAAATTCAGTCTAGCCTCCCTCCAACATCAGCTGACGTTGCTGGCAGAGGACACTCTCCAAAGTTAAAAATCTTCACATCTTCTGAATGCCAAAAACATTAAAAAGGAGCACCTGCTTATTCTTAAAAGAGAAGTCTTGTTACTATATAAACAAATCAGAGCTAGTAAACTCACAAGCCTTGTCCTAAATTGGCTGAAAACCCCATTTCTAGCTTAAATTCTTCCTTCTCCAAGACCAATAGTAATCATAAACATATTGTTATTAATCATTCCATGTCTCTTTAAGTTCTTATTTCACAAGATCAAAGAGATGACCAACTTAATTCTCCCCTGGCCACTAATCCGGTACCAACTCGCTCCAAACTCTGAACCCAGATCTTCACCCCAGTTCAGCAGGAAGTAGCCAGAATAAAGACACATTTCTCTGTTTTATCACTAAAGTGGCTGGGATGTAAAGTCTGGACAAAGGGTCAAGGGGAAGAATGAAAAATTCAGAATTCAAACGCTGATGGCCTTGCCTGCCTACCACTGATAAGAAGAGCAAAGGGCCTTGGCTCTGTGGCTGAGCTAGCAGGTAAATCACTGTAAATCAAAGAGGGATGTGCCTCCCCTTCTTCCTTAAAGAGTCTTATAAAAATCTTCACCAATCAATTCAAGCTATGATTTCCCATTCTGCATCTCCAGAATGAGGAACTTTACCGAGGAGCTCCTCTACCCGCCCCCCTTTTAATAAAGGTGGTTAAGCTTTCTCTTGTTCTCTCTGATTCCTTCCTTAAGTTTGCTAACTTAGCAGGAATTCCATAGGAGACCAGTTTTTCTTTATGAAAAGAAGAAAATCATGAACATAAGAATGGTAGCACTATTTTGAGTCTCAATTTATCCTTTTTTTAAATATAGGGAAATTGTGTTTCCCCTTCCTGGCTTGTAAGACATTGAAAAAATTAAGAATGCTAGACCCCAAGGCAGTGGTGCTTCTCTGGCAGTTTGAATCTACCAGGTACTCTGAAGGAAAAAGATGGGCCATCTTTTCCCAGGTGAAACGCAGGCTTCAAAAACCCTTTACAAGGTCTACTTTGAGTCAGTTTCTGACTTGATGGCAATGACGCTGAGTGTTGAGAATTTTTAACCAGAACTTTGAACAGTTTGGAAGTAGGTGTCATGGGAATGATGATGGTTTTATATCTATATATTGATAGAGTGACTGGGGCAATGTCGGAATTAGTGAAACTGGCTCAGGACAGAGAAGGGTTCAGAGCTGCTGTACATAGGGTTGCTATGCATTGCAGGCGACTCAAGCAAGGAGTGATATCCACTTCCTGGAAATGCTATGAACTTTAATTAATGTTGATAGTCATACAG
>NW_006399883.1:936974-940676 GCF_000299155.1 Elephantulus edwardii
TTGACCATAAAGAGGTCCATTTCTGGTTTCTCAGTTCTGTTCCATTGATTTATGTGCCTGTCTTTGTACCAGTGCCATGCTCTTTCGGAGACGGTTTTGATGTCAGGGAGTACTATGCCTTCCACCTCATTTTTGTTTTTCAGAAGTGCTTTGCTTGTTTGGGGATCTCCCTTTTGCTCTTCTCGAAAAAGGAATTGATTATCTGTATTGGGATTATGTTGAACGTGTAGATTACTTTTAATAGGATTGGCTTGAGACAATTTTTAAATTCATTTGAGGTAAGATCAGAGAACGTTTTTGATCTCATGGGACTATTTTTATTTCCTTCATCTCCAATTTCAACTTGCATATGAATAATTGATGTTCTGTTCTGCAATCACCTCCTGCCCTTGTTTAGTCTGCTAGTACTGAGCTCCATTGACACTTTCTACAGGTGTAAGGAGATCAGGTGGCCTAATGGTAAGAATTTGCACTGCAATCCCAAAGGTACCTGGCTTGAATCCAACAGTTGCCCCATGGGAGAATGATGGACAGTATCCTCCCCTGTGATTATTACCTCTGAAAACCCACTGGAGGGGTCAATTATGGGTTGATTCTGACTCAATGTCACAGAACAATAATACCAACAGCACAGTTCCATTGCTGTGGAGTTAATTAGGTGAGGTTCATGAGCATAGTAACCATTTTTGTTGTTTTAAAAAAGTATTTGTGATGAAAAATCATTATGCAAAATAACCAAAGTACTGAAGAGCAACAATGTCAGTGTGGAGACTGAGGTGTGTCTGATTCAGACCATAGTTTTTGCAATTACTTACAATGCATCAGAAAGCTGGACAATGACTAGGGATGACAGAAGAATTGATGCCTTTGAGCTGTGGTGCTAGAGAAGAGTATTGAATATAACATGGACTGCTAGGAGAACAAACAGGTTTGTTCCAGAGAGGGTGATACCAGGGTGCTCCTTGGAGGCAAGAATCCTGAAGCTTTGTCTGACATACTTTTGACATGTTGTAAGGAGGGACCCATCCTTGGAGAGGGAGAGACCCATGTTTGGGAGAGTGGAGGGACAGACAGCACAGGAGAAGAAGACTCTTAATGAGATGGATTGATTCAGCTTTATTTTTTTCTTAGCACACAGAATAGGTATAGAGAAAGGATGCAACCCTGACACACACCTATCCTGATTTTAAATATAATATGAGAAAATATGCAAAACTGGTGAAAGAAATACAAAATATTAATCAAGTGGAGAGATACTTGTTATACATATATTAGAACACCATGTTGTTAGAATTTTACTTCTGCCCAAATATATCTGTAGATTCAATGCAATTCCAATTAAGCCAGGAAGTTGTTTTGAGAATACTAGTCAAACTCATTCTAATATTTTTAAGGAAAGGCAAAAGGCCCAGAAGAGTTCAAACAAAAGTGAAGAGAAAGAAAGTGAAAATACTGATGCTATCCAACTCCTAGATATACTAGAAAGGTAATCAGTATGTGTTTTCAGAATGTAATAGAAAAAGAGATCAATAAAACACCAAAGAAACACTTCTATACATATCATAAAAATAGGGAGCTCTGGAGACATAGTCCATAGAGATTGTACTGCTAATTCAAAGGCCACCCTTTTTTTTTTTTAGTCTTCCAACTGAAACTTTATTTATAGAGATATCTTTTCCCCCCAATAGTACTTTTTTAATTAAATTTTATTAACTTTAATGAACATTTACAGAGATTTTGGGTTTCCATTCATTCATTGTTGCACTATTTTCTTCCCCCCCCCAGTTTGTTCCTCTTTCTCCCCCACCTTGAAAATCTGCTTTAATTGTCCAATTGCCACAGTGTTTGTCAAAGCCAGTTCTGATTAATCTCCTTTATCAGTGTGTCCTTTGCCATTCCCTAACACTCCTCCCTGAGATAGATTTCACCCTGATTCATAAAGAAAAGGGGATGGCTTCCTCCAAGATAGTTTTGTTTGTTCTTTTGGAAGTTCATGGAGTATTCAATATTCTCCAACACTACAATTCAAAGACTTCAATTCTTCTTCTATTACTCTTATTTATTGTCCAACTTTCAAAAACATAAGAAACAATTGAAAAATACCATGACTTTGATCAAGCACACCTTAGTCTTTAAGCTGACATTGTTGATTTTTTTAGCACTTCTTAGAGGTCCTTAATAGCAGATTTCCCAATGCAACACAATTCTTTTGTAGATTGTTACTATCATGGTTGTTGATTGTAGAATCAAGTAAAATAAAATCATCGACAACATCTACATTTTTTCTCTCTCTAGCATGAAATTACCTATATATGTTATTAGGAAATTGCAAAAGAAGACAAAAAGCGAAATTCCCTACACAACTCATATAATGAATAACATGAAAACTGCTCTCTACACTACGATTTGAGGATATGGAGCAATAGAAGCTCTCATCCAATGCTGGTAGAAGTGAAGAACTCATTCATTACTTTTGAAAACATTTCATAGTTTCATACAAATCTAAACACGGTGTTATTATACAATCCAGTAACCAAAGTACCAAGTTTTATCCAAATGATTTTAAAAATATATATACAAAGATTGCGATAAATGCTTCTTTCAGTTTATTCAATCACCTCAGATTACAAGAACCCACCCAAAATGCTATAGTTTCTTTTCCCAAAATATCATTGAATAAATTGTGTTTACTTAATTTTCTTTACCAAATGTTTACAAGGTATTATACAGAAATAATAAAAAATAGGATATGAACCTTCACCAAAAAACCAAATGGAATAACATATTAATGTTATTAAACATTATTTAATAAAATTAACTATTCTGAAAAGACAGTACACTGTATAATTCCAACTGAACAAGAGTCTGGGGAAAGCAGAACTAGTAGAAAATGATGATGGTCAGCGGCTACAGAGGAGAGGAGAAAGAATGAGTAGGTAGGACACAAGAAATATTTAAAGCAGAAAAACTATTCCCTACAATATTTTAATAAGGAATACATAACTGTATGCATTTGTCTGAATCCATAAACATAAACAAATAATGATCCTTAATTTTAGCTAGTTTAATAATTAATGTCTTTTAATGTGGTTCAGCAGTTGTAACATATGCACCATGCTAAAGAAAAAAATTAATGCTACAGTTAACTGTTAATAAGGGAGAAAAGTATGAAATTTGAACTCTAATTTTATCTCACCAATTTTTTTGTAAATTTAAAACTTTCCTAAAAGATGAAATTTGTTGTTCTTGTTAGGTGCTGTTGAGTATGACACATAGCGACCCTTTGAAAGACCTGTACCATATTCTATCCTGTGCCATTGTGGCAATCACTGTGCCAATCCACCTGACTGAGGGTCTTCCTCTCCTTCCCTGACCTACACCTTTCCCAGCACCATGTCCCTCTGCAAGAAATAGCCCCTCCTAGCAACATGGCCAAACTATGTGAGGTGAAGCCTCATCATTCTTGCCTCCAAAGGACACTCTGGCTGCACTCTCTCAAAGACATATTTGTTATTTTGCCTGTCCACAGGATGTTGCGTGCTCTTCTCCAACACCACAGCTCAAAAGCATCAATTCTACTGTCATCTTTATTCATTGCATAGCAATGCATAACAAGTGATCAGAAAGACTATGGTCTGAATCAGACACACCTTAGACCTGCAGATTTTCCCAACACAACGTGTCTCCGTATTTCCTGACTGC
>NW_006399883.1:942346-957095 GCF_000299155.1 Elephantulus edwardii
TATGCATAAGACAGTTGGACCATGAATAGGGTTGATAGAAAGAAAATTGATGCCTTTGAGCTTTGGTGCTGGAGAAGAGTGTTGAATAAACCGTGGACCGCTAGGAGAACAAACAGGTTTGATCTGGAGAAGGTGAAGCCAGAAGGCTCCTTGGAGTCAAGGATTCTGAAGCTTCATCTGACATACTTTGGGCATGTTGCAAGGAGGGACTTGTCCTTGGAGAGAGACATCATGTTTGGCAGAGTGGAGGGGCAGTGAAGGAGAGGAAGACCTTTTATGAGATGGATCGATTCTGTGACTGGAGTGGTGGGAAAAAGTGAGTCTGAGATGGCTAGGTTGGCACAGGATAGAATAGCGTTTGTAGAAGAGCTCATGTACATAGGCTCGCTATGAGTCACAAACAACTTGATGGCTCATAACAACAACTTATGTCATATTTTGTGAGATGCAATTTTAATTTCCTGGTAATGAATTTTATAAATATAAACACCTAAAATGTTTAATCATGCTAAAATATTTCCATCTACACTATTTAAGATGCAAGTTTCTTTTTATGTCATTTTTTTCAAGTTACGTCTGAAATAAATTTTTCACCCGAGTTTCTAGAATATATCTTTATGTAACCAGATAGTTACTTTTTCTGCAAAATTTAGTTATATATCCTCACATTTCCATCTTATAGTAGCAATTTCTTGTTATTTATTTGTTTAGGTTTTTCATTCATTTAGTGATACACATTTCCCTCCCCATCCCTTTCCATTCATTTTCTAATATATATTGCCACACACATAGTGTCTAATCAGCCACTAATTTCAGATTAACTTTTCCTTCACTCATTCGAATACATTTTTCTTTATCTACCCATAATTTTTAGGATTTCCCCTCTTCTTTCCTAGCCTTGATTTCATGTTCTTTAGAGAAGTGGCATCAGCAATTTAACAAAGACAGGGAACTGATTATTAACATATGTATCAACAGGGATGATTGTCCAGCACATTTTGCTAAATTAAAGAAGTTTCAAGGAACAACTTATAAAATTCATTTTAGATAATATTGTGGAAAAACTAAAGTATGGAAACAGAACACAGGCTGGCAAAAGCTAGGGATTATAGTTCCAGAAAAGACTGATGAATTTTGTAATAGGAAGAGAGTTTTTTCGGTGACATATTGTTGTGTATTTTAGATTGTGACAGCGTTTAAATGTACTTCATTATTTTGTAGAAATCCATAAAACTATATGGAAGAGCTTTACTATATGTAACTGAAAATAGATGCATAAAATGTTTAAATATATTTATACGAAACAACTGCTAGTAGTCAAATGGTCTGAAAAATATAATCAATAAATAGAGTATGTAAGAATACAAAATTAAAGTCTATAAGTAAAATTAAAATACCTTCAGATAATAGTATATTTAAAAATTCAGCCCAGAAAAGAATGAATTGATTTTTTCCAAAATATATAATTTACATATTAAGAGTCTAGTAGAAAGCAATAAAGTAATTTTTGTTTAAAAAGTAAATTTCCATCAACAGCTTAAAAAATAGCCTAAAGGCCTAAATTTAGGAAGGCCATTTATCAAATACATTAAGAACAGGTAAATTTCTAAATTATTTTGTTGAATGAGATAAAATAAGATAATTTCAAAATTACTCTGAAAGTAATGTTTTGACATATTTTTTAGTACAGTATAAACATTTCTATTTTTGAAGATAGAGCTTTATGAATAATTTCCATATAGATGCTTTGATCTCCTTATTTCTAAGACTATATATGATAGGATTCAGAAAAGGGGGTAAAACTGTATATGCCATAGCAATCACCAAATCCTGAATAGATGAAGATTTGGCAATTGGTCCCATAGCAGCAAATAGTCCTGTAGTGAGGAAGAGCACAGTGACAATTACCTGTGGGGAGCAGGTGGAGAAGGCTTTTGCTCTGCTCTCTACTGATGGGATCTTGAACACTGTCAAGAAAATCTGATAATATGAGATGACCATGAGAAGAAAGCATCCCACAACCAAGCATGAGCTCAGAGCCAAAGTCAAAAACTCAACAAAGAAAACCTCACAGGAAACCAGGGCCAGGACATGAGGAATGTCACAGAAGAACTGATGAATCCTGTTAGATCTTGAAATTGGCTCCCAAAACATATTGCCAGTGTGGACTGCAGCATATGAAAAACAAACTAGCCAGGCTATGCCTGCCATCTGGTAGCACTTTTCTGGTGTCATCATGGCTCCATATTGGAGGGGATGGCAAATGGCCACATAACGGTCATAGGACATGACAGTGAGAAAGGCGAGCTCAGCAGATGCAAAAGCAAAGAAAAAATAGACTTGAGCTACACAGCCAAGATAAGAGATGGAATTATTGTGCATCAGGGAGCTGTGAATGGACTTAGGCATGGTTACAGACACATAGCATAAATCCAAAAAGGAGAGGTTCTTCAAGAAGAAGTACATGGGTGTGTGAAGACACTGATCAAGAGTAAGGACCGTCATGATGAGGAGGTTCCCCATCAGGGCTGCGAGGTAAATCAACAGAAAGAGCCCAGCATGCAATATCTGAAGCTCCCAGCTGTCTGAAAACCCTGAGAGCAGGAATTCTGTTACTTCCGTGAAATTGTCCATTTGGCAGGGAAATCTAAGTCCTGATTGTTGGAGAAAAAAAAGTACTTATTAAAATAAGGTAAAGAAACAAGAAATATTTTTATTAACACTGTTATCGCAGTTATTTTCACTTTTAATACGTTGCAAGTCCACTGAGTGTCTTCTACACTGTTAAAGTAAATGGAATAATGATCAACAGGCTTTATTAGATGAAAGAGTTTTGAGAGGTTTGTGTCTTAGTCTTCAAAAATTAAGCAGTTTCAAACAGTTTCTGATCATTTCTGTGCATCTATTATACAATCTTACAGCAAACACAAAGTTAAGCTTTTTTTCTTAAAATTATCTTGGGTGCTTGACTGAAATAGTCTTAAGTTTGAAGACAACTCTAATGAAAACTTTTAGACTGAAATAAAGAATATGCTTTTAATATTAACTCTGGGAGATTTTCAATGAAAAAATTGAATAATAACTGGTTACATACAGCTTTCTGCTCAATAAATTTTGTAGCATGCCACTTTAGAACAGAGGCACTCTTTGTGGCCTAGTGGTAAGAAACTGCACTGCAATCCCAAAGGCATGTGGTTCAAATCCACCAGCTGCTCCACAGGAGAAGGATGGGCAATCTCCTGAGTGATTAGCCGCCTCTGAAAACCTGTTGGAGGGTCAGCTATGAATCTGTTCCAACTCACCAGTTCACAACACAACTCTTTATTGCTCTGGGTAGAAAGCTGTGCTACCAACACAAAGGCAGGTGATTCAAATCCACCAGTGGCTTCATGGGAGGAAAATAAGCAATATCCCCCCAGGCGATTTACAGACTCAGAGAACATTCTGAAAAGTGTCATCTATAAGCTAGTTCTCACTCAGTGGCAGATAACAATGACAACAGGAGAGAAGCAGGTTTGGCATGCAGGGGGAAGTGTGGATTCCTGAGCTTGAAGCTGATGCTCCTTTGAACCATAGATGGCTGGAAATGAGTTGACCAGAACCCCACCAGATAAAGAGAAGAGCCATGCTATGAGGTAAGGTTGATTGCTGCATCCTGATGGCTCGCTCTGGACTGGACTTTGGTTGCAGATGCAGATACTCAAAGTTTCCAAGTTGAACAGACGATCCCTCAGCTAAAGCAACATATTTTTACCCTTACAGTTCTGATTTGATAGGGCAAATCAGAAATTGGCAATCTAAAAGGGGCATATATTAGGGCGTGAGGCACGAAGTAGTAGCTGGTTTACATGCTTTCATAAATGTAGTTATCAGTAAGAAAATTGTAAGGGAAAATAAAATGCTAAAATATATATGAATAAAAGATAATGCAAATAAGAGATTGTATGAAACACAATGTGGATGCATGAGATACAAGGTAGATGAATGATAAAAATATTAATAAAAAAGAAAAGGAAAACAAACACCCACATACAGAAACCCTGAAAAGAATATGACTTAAAAAGTAATTTTGAAACTTTCTGCCTAGGATAAGGGAGAAGTATTCTATGCAAATGCACAAAGCACAATAGTTATACAACTATTGAAAACATTTGCTTTTTGTTAGCAATTATCCCCTGATCTTTGTATACCTTAACCTATTTATATTCACAATGGCAGTATGAGGTAATATCTCTTACTGTTATTCTTGTTTTATAAAGGAAGAGACTGAAGTATGAATGAGAATAATTAATGAATAAAAACAATTAATTTGCCCAAGGTGAAAAAAAATAAACTTGAGCTGGCATTCCAAATGTGACACTAATTTAAGCTTAACAATAGATTTTTTCATATTTCATTTCCAAAGTATGTAAAATAATTATTATATTTCCACTGATAGTCACATTTTTGTTTCAAAAGTAAAAAAAAATCTTGCATATGGATGTAGTTAGTTTGCTTTTTACTGAAAAAAATCACTAGTAAATCATTCCTTTTCTTTTGTGCTGAAGGAAATTTAGAATTGAGTATCTCCAAACCATTGTTGTTTAATAAATTCTGACTCACAGTGATTCTATCACGTTTCTGAGAATACAAATTTCAGAATTTATTTATTACGATAGCTGGTAGATTCAAACTGATAATCTTTGGATTAGCAGACCAACACTTAACTCATTAAATCACAGAAACTCATTAGAATTAAGGGACTCCTGATGGCATGGTGGTAAGGAATTACATTACCAACATAAAGGTTGTTGTGTATGTAGAGTCAGAACAGACCCATAGCTGGCCCTGCGGGTGGGTTTTCAGAGGCAGTTAATCACATGGGAGGAGATTGCCCATTCTTTTCCAGCGGAGCAACTGGTGACCTCAAATTGCAATGTTTTGGGGACTGCAGAACAAGTTCTTGCCAGTAGGCCACCAGAGCTCTTCAACATAAGTGTACATTGTTCAAATAAACTTGCTACTCAGAGTGATATTTACGGCTTCGGAAAACCTACTAATAGTCTCCTATGTGCTGGTTCTGATTTGGCAGTAATCAACAAAAACAATACAAATTATATACATTTATAAAATTTTTGTCTGCACATTATAGATACATACTACATATACAACTTTCACATTTACATAGTAATAAATGAGTAATTTTTCATTTGGTCAACAAATCTTTGGTATTTAACTACAAAAAAGGGCAAAATTCTCCTATACACACTTTCTGTATGTAGTAGATACAACTTTTTTATTATTTTAGTGAATTTTTTAATTGTAAAGTGCATCGAATAAAATATTTAATGAGATTATGATGTTTCAAAGTGTGTCTATTTAAAGTCACACGTCTTCTGAGGAAAAATTGGTGATATTATGAATTCTCTTTGAAACAGAATAAAGGTTTGTGACTTTATATATCCAAATATGCCAACTGAGATGTTTCTGAGATCTCACATGAGCACCTCAGCTACTTTCTCTCTTTATTGCCGGCAGAATGTTACGGTCAAAAAGGGACTATTCTAAATGGCACGAAGGCATGCAGTGAGAACACTCTTATTTCAGCTTGACATTGCTATCTTCTTAAAGACTGTTCCAGGGCAAAATGTATCCGAAATACCACTTGATTTTGCAGGAGTCAATGTTTACTCTAGAGAAGATCATGGAGCCTTTATATTATTTTAGCTGAGATTACAAAGACCTCTAAGAAGGCAATCCTTTTAAGTTTTATGTTGGTTTCCATAAAAAGTTCATATACTTTGCATATCAATTGTGGACATTGTGTTTCATTTTAGCCAGGGTGTTCTATTACGTGCAGGAGCATGAACATAATGGAATCTTTGGATTTTCCGAATTACCTACAGTAATTTTTTCCCTTTATGAAGACTCAACCTAAGTATAACTTGACTGCATAAGAGTATCCAAACTTCATTTTTACCTCCTCTTAAACGTAAACTTTTCTCTCAAAAAAGGTATAATTTCATAAAACAATGCTTAGACATAACTTCAACTTGTTCTGACATTCCTAGTTGTTTGAAGTTAGAGAAATAAGAAACAAATTTGATTTTCTACTTTCGACATTTAAGGAGATGAGTTCTTTTCCCCTTTCAGCTCTCACATCATGTAAATTTGATCTATACTAATCAATGCATTTTATCTGAGTGGTTTTAAAGTCTAAAAAAAATTATCTCTCACACTACTTTTTTTTGAGAATGGACATTAATGTTGGGAAACAAAACCAAAATCAGTGAGTTGTCCAGCACTATGAGCTGCTTCTTTTTTCCAAGCATGATTAAATAGTTAAATAACCTATTAAGCAGGGATTGCTTAATTATTTTGGTTTTGTTTTCCTTCAACATTTATTTCCAAAACTTCAACACTAAAATAACAATCAAACATCTTTAATAACACTTCTGTCATGAAGGTTTTATTCCACAAAAATATCCACTGACTTGGGTAATTATTTACACGTATTTTTTGCAAGTAGATTCAGTCCCCTTAGTGGGCAAAAAGCTGAGAAGAACAGAAATAATACCTTGATGAAAGTTCATTGTTATTCTCAATATTCATGTAGTTTCCGGAATAATGATGGAAAGACAACAGTTCTGATGTCTGCCTCTGTTTTCTTCTAGAAACCAATTTAGTGTGCAAGCTCATAAATGAAGAAACGGATGTGTATAACATAACAAGGAGAAAATCTCTGCCAAATGTCTACAGAGACAGGGTCCCTGGAGTGTGGATGGATTGGAGTTCAGAGAAAACCCTGGGAGATATTAGCCTCAAGTGGATGAAGACCTTTTTCCAGGTCAAATGGAAGAATACCTTCTGGTAAGAATCCAGTATATGTAACATATATTAACAGAACTCAAGTTCAATAAACTAATGTGGAACATGAGAGTGTACAGATTTTAATTAAAATAGTGAAGAAAAATTAATGAGTTAATAATTTAAAACATCAATTTAATAAAATAACTTTTGACACAAAAGAGCATCACTAAAATCATATTACAATGTGATTAATTGTCTTTTCTAGGCAGTTTCTTTTAATTGGAAACTATATTGATTTTATGAACTCGTCCTTCTCATTTCCTCCTTAACTATCGATCCATTACCAAGAAGTAGGCCAAGAGAGACAAAACAACTCACAGCTGACCCTCCAGACGGTTTCAGAGGTAGTAAATTTCACATCAGGAGCTTGTTCATCTTTCTCCAAGGCAGAGCCTGATAGACTTGAACCCTCATCACTAAGTCATCACTAGAGTTCCCTTTAATTAGAAGAGTGAAGAAAGTATAAAGAATGTATAATTTCACAATACAATACTTAACAAAGAAATTTTCACCAAGTTAAAAATTTTATAATCATAAAATCAATATGATTTATTGTCCTGCTTCCTCATTAGACAATTTTTTCCTACTAGAAAATATGTTGATTTTGTGATATTATTGTGCTTATTTCTCTCAAATCAATTGACCCAAAACCCAGCAGTAGACTAAGATGGGGAAAAACTGGAGAAGGTAATTTGGAGAAATTAACAATGACAAACTCAATACGTACTTTTACCACTTCAGTTTTCAGATGAGAAAACAGAGGTAAGAGAGATTTTATGAAATAGTCGTCACTGCAAAATTGACAAATAGTAGTGTCAGACCTTAATTCTAGACTTTCTGGCCATAGAAAATACTGCTACATCTTTCCCTTTATAAGTCATTAACAGTATTATAACACACTTTTTAACATATTATTGAAAACAGTTAAAAATGTGAAAATCTTAAGGACCATGACTAATGCAAAGAAGAAAGTATAATGATTCTCAGTGTACAAAATTTTAGTTTACTTGTTAATAAGATAAACATCTGGGAAAGAGAAAGAAAACAAAGTGGAAGAATTAGATGAAGTGTCTGATTCAAACTCTTTACTGAATTCATTTTCACTGCTATTGAGTTGCTTCTGAGTCATAGCCACCCTGTGTTGGTTTTTGGACATAAATCAAAATGGGAAGAGACTATCTATTGTGATTCTGTGGAGCCACTGGTGGATTTGAACCCCTGAATCTCCAGAGAGGTGTTGCCTTTCAGTTACCCTTGAAGCTTGCTATGGACTATAGTGGCAAGAAATAAATTATTATATACACAAAAAGTGAAAATATATTTATAAAAGACAAAATTTGAGACAAAATATAAAATATAGAGAAATTAATAATAATAAATACGTAAGATATAAATATATTAAGATGCTAGTGGAGGGGTAAAAACTTACTGTAAATAATTGAACATAGTATGATCTTGGAATAAACAGCAATACCATTAAAATATCAATTAAAAAATTTGTTTAAAGTTACCATTTTTTGTTCAGCCCCATCCAATTTCACAATTATCAAGTTGATCCAGGCTTATAGCAATCGTAAAAGACATAGTAAAAATGACTCATAGACTTTCAGGAGTTGTTATTTTTTATAGGAACAGACTGCATCATTCTCTTCCACGAGGGACTAGTGGGTTTGTGGGTTTGTACCTCCAACTTCATTATTGGCATCCAATAATTATTGATTTAGTGAGTTTACTGTTCAAACAACTTTCTTAAACTGCATGCCCAGAAAGGAACATGGATTAGGGTAATAGGGTTAGGGTAAATGAATGACTCATGATGGGATTGGTCAGCTTTGCCATCCCACTTTGTTTAAATTGAGCAGATTTATCAACAAATATGAAAATCTTACCATCAGCAGGGAAGGAAAAACAGGGAATCCAGTGTTCATCCTTCAAGACCAGAGATTCGTACACCAGTTAGAACCAGAACAAAAACTTTAAGGGAGAACTAATCTGTTGTTCACAAGGTTGCTATGAATTGTAGGTGGAGGGAAGATAAAGTAAAATATTACAATGAAATGTGCAAGGAGCTGGAGTCAGAAAATCAAAAGGGCTGAACTCACTCAGCATTTCTTAAGCTCGAGGAACTGAAGAACAAATTCAAACCTCGAGTTCCTATAATCAAGGATGCTTTAGACAGAATAGTAAATGATCCAGGAAGTATTAAAAGAAGATGGAAAGAATATACTGAGTCACTGTATTGAAAGGAATTCGCAGACACAGAAGAATTTAATGAAATAACATATGAGCAAGAGCCTATGGTGATGAAGGAAGAAGTTCAAGTTGCTTTGAAGGAAATAGCAATAAATAGGCCCCAGGAATAGATGGTAAACCAATTAATGTATTTCAACTAACAGACACTGCCCTGGATGTGCTCACCAAGTTGTGCCAAGAAATCTGGAGAACAACCACCTGGCCAATTGACTGGGAAAGATCTATATTTGTTCCTATTCCAAAGAACGGTGACCCAACAGAGTGTGGAAACTATAGAACAAAATCGTTGATTTCACATATAAGCAAGATTCTGCTAAAAATTATCCAAAAACAACTGGAACAGCAGCACATCAGCAGAGAACTGCCAGAAGTCCAGGTTGGATTTAGAAGGGGTCATGGTACTAGGGATATTATAGCTAATGTTAGATGGATCTTACTGAAGGCAGGGGATACCAGAGGAATGTCTCTGTGTTTCACTGATTATGCAAAGGTATTTGACTGTGTGGATCATAACAAACTGTGGCTGACTCTGAGAAGAATGGGAGTCTCAGAACACTTGCTAATGAAAAATCTATACTTGGACCAGGAGGCAGTCATCAGAACAGAGCAAGGAAACACTGCATGGTTCAAAATTGAGAAAGGTGTAAGCCAGGGATGTGTTCTGTCTCCATACCTTTTCAACCTATATGCAGAACAGATTATCCGGGAGGCTGGGCTCCATGAGGAGAAGTATGGGGTCAGGATTGGTGGAAGATCCATCAACAATCTGTGTTATGCAGATGACACAATCTTGCTTGTTGAAACTGAAGAGGACCTAAAGCTCTTGCTGCAGAGGGTCAAGGGCTGCAGCCTTCAATATGGGTTGAAGCTCAATATCAAGAAGACAAAGATTCTCACCACTGGACCTACTGGTAGCATCAGGATGGATGGTGAAGAGATTGAGATTGTTCACAGCTTTAGTTTGCTTGACTCCACAGTCAACACTCTCTGCACCAGCAGCCAGGAAATTAAATGATGTATTGCGATGGGAAAGCCTGCTATTAGGGACCTCGCCAAAGTACTGAAAAGCAATGGTGTCATTCTGGAGACTAAGGTGTGCCTGATACAGGCCATGGTCTTTGCAATCACTTGTTATGTGTCAGAGAGTTGGACAATAACTAAGGAGGATAGAAGGAAAATTAATGCCTTTGAGCTGTGGTGCTGAAGAAGAGTATTGAGAATACTATGGACTGCTAAGAAAACAAACAGGTTCACCCTAGAGAGGGTTAAACCAGGCTGCTCCTTGGGGGCAAGGATTCTGAGGCTTCATCTGACATACTTTGGTTATGTTGTAAGGAGAGACAATCCTTGGAAAAGGACATCATTCTTGGGAGGTTGGAGTGCAGGCTCAGGAGGGGTAGACCCTCTATGAGGTGGATTGATTCAGTGACTGGGGTAGTTGGGGTGGGTGTGTCGGAGACAGTGAGCAGTGAGATTGGCACAGGACAGAGCTGGGTTTAGGGCTGTTGTACATAGGGTCGCTGTGAGTTGCAGGCAACTGGACTGCACATAACAACAACAATAACAAGTATATCTCATATAGCAACAACCACAACAACAATGCTTAAGATACTAGATTAGAATTAGTTATTTCTTGTTTATGGAACTCTCTGAGATGCTTACTTATTTTGTAGGAAGGAGAAATTAGGAAAGGAGATGTAGAGGAAAGAAATGTAGGAAGGAGATGATTACAACATTTCTGTCTGCTAGGCAAAATTGGAATCATAACAACAGATTAGTTATCAATGATATGTTCATAAATAGAACATGGGTATGAAAAATTAAAAATTCCTTATGAGTCGAAAAGGGCACGAGTGAACTAATGTAAGAAAAAAAAATATTTATTTTACAAAGCTTGTAATGGCTAATGTTCCTGTAGCTAGGAATAGAAAAATGATAACAATATTGTTTTCAAGTACTTTCTAGTTTTGAAATGTTAATTACATCTCTGGAATATTGTATGAAAAATTTACATAGCTTTAATTTTCCTCTGATACTGATTTCTGCAGAATTTGAGGGGAGAAAAAAGGGAAAAAAATGGGAAAGTCAAATAATGATACAATTAAAAATCAGAGTGCAATATAAATTTTACACTGAAGTAAAATTTAAATCTATTATTATGGGTTCAAAGGTCATATATGTAATGGAGTATGAGTTCTTACCTAAGTAATATAAAAAAGTCTACAATGAAAGTGAACTCAAATCAGTACCTAATTTAATGTACTTGTAAATAAATAGATCAAAAGGTTTAGAGCTTTAATGCCTCGTAAATCAGAACTGTTGGAGAAGATTTGCTTTGGGTTAACGTGACAGCAACCTATAAATTATACTAATAGAACTCATTAATTTCCTTTCAGTGAATAAAATAATAGAAGTTTCAACTTTGAAAGTAGAGAGATATATTTTAAATTTATACTAAGCATGATTAAATGCTGTGATTTTATAACTAACGTGTCTTAGTGGTGAGAAATGCTCTGCAATACCGAAGACACAGTTTGAGGCCATCAGCTTTTATGTGGGAGAATGATAGGCAATCTCTTCCCATGCAATTACTGCCTCTGAAAACCCACCAGAGGGTCAGCTATGGGTCAGTGCTGACTCTATGGCACACAAGAACAACTACAAATATATTATGTACACATATTCAATGTGTTTACTTTTCATTGCATAACTAAAATGTATAATTAATTATAAGATAATAATTATAAGATTGTATTTATTCTGCAAGTGATAAGGACATATATAATACAAAAGGAAACTGAAACTACTAAAATGAGTTTGTAAAGATATTTCATATGTCTCAGCTAGATTGGTAACAGCAAGTCTAAGAGTCAGTCAACCTGATTCCAAAAACACCTCAGAAATAACCCCTGTTATGTTACAACACAGTATTCTGCAATACACACAGATCAAATTGTGTTGATCTGCAATGTCCAGTTATCCTGCCATTCTAGGCTGTCCTGTACTGCCCTATGATCTAATTTTTTTCTAACTCTGAGTTGATGTGGAATACACCATCAATTATTCATATTTCATTTAAAATTGAAGATGAAGAAAATGTAAAAAGCCCACAACAATCAAAGTGCAATCTTCTGTATATATCAATTGAATTGAAAAAAAAAAAAAACACCAAAAACTCAAGATTATTTGAAATATTGAACACTAATGACCAAAGACCAGACGAGTTGTGAAATGACATTAAGGTCAACAACCATAAAGAATGTAAAAGGTTATTACAAAGACAGGAGAAATAAAGTGCCAAAATCGATGTCAGAAGAAACTCTGAAGTTTGCACTAGGTTATATAGAAGCATAATCAAAGGAAAGAAATGCTCAAATATGAGAGCTGAACATAAGATTTCAAAGGGCAGCTCAAAGCACAGTATTATTATAACAAAAGGTGAAAAAATGTTCAAAGCAAAGTATTATAACAAAATGTACAATAAGCCAGTGTTAGGAAACCAAATAAGAAGTAACCATTCAAATTTATCTAAACTAAAAGAACCGAAAAACAAACTTAAGGCTAGAGCTGCTATAGTGAATGATTTTATATAAAAAATTACAAAGGAAGCATAAAAAGAAAATGGAAGGAGGTCATACTAAAAAGTATTGTTTGGTAAGGAACTATTTCAGGAAGTAGCATATGGTCAAGAACCAATGAAAATGAAGAGAGAAGTTCAAGCTGAACTGAGAACTTTGCAGGCAAGAAAAAGCCAAGAACTGATGGAATATGAATCAAGGTGCTTCAACAGATGGGGTCCTGGACATTCTCACCTGTTTATTCTAAGAAATTGGGAAGACAACCACCGAGCCAATCAAATAGAAGAAATCCGTATTTGTTTTCATTTCTGAAAAATGTTATCTACTAGAAAGTGAACACTTTAAAATGATATTATTAATAGTCACATGCAAGTAATATCTAACTGAAGAGTATAAAAAAATGCTAAAATCATCAACAAGACACTTCCAGAAATTCAAGCTGGATTCAGAAGAGGCAATGGAATGAGTGATATCATTTTGATGGATATTGACTGAAAGCGGAGAATACTAGAAAGATATTTGTGTTTTATTGGTTATATAAAGGCATTTTTAACTGTGTGGAACATAACAAACTGTGACTAACATTGAAGAGAATGGAAGTCTCCAAACACTTAATTGTGCTCATAAAAATCTATACAGACCAACAAGAAGTTGTCAAAACAAAAAGGAGACACTGCATGGTTTTATGTGCAGCATACGAAGTTTTAGTGGCCTAGCTAGAGGCTAGGGAGCTGTGCTCCTATCCAAATGGCATGGGTTCTAATCCACCAGCTGCTCTATAGGAAAAAGGGGCATTCTTTTCTGGTGTGATTACTGCCTCTGAAAATACATTGTAGGTTCAATTGAGTCAGCTCTGACTCCGTGCTACATAACAAAAACAACATATTCTGCAGAAAAGACGTTTCAAAAGTAGCAGTCTTACAAGATAAGCAGGAAATGTTTACATTAGGATTGTCTCCTTTCTCCATTCCTGTCTTCTTTCTCCATTCCTATATAATAAAAATAAGTTGGAAAGCTCAAGTGCATGCTGTAGAAGGTGGCATCAGAATTGGAGGAAAACTCATCAGCAACCTGTTATACAGATGGCACAACCTTGCTAGTAGAAAGTAAAGAAGATTTGAACACTTGCTGCCAAAGATCAAAGACTACTACTAATATTGGTCCAATGTGTTTGTTGTTATTATGTGCCGCTGAGTTGCCTACGACTCATAGCAACCATATGTACAATAGTTCTGAAGCCTGCCCTGTCCTGAAACATCTCACTGACTCCGACACACCTCCCTCCATTGTTGTAGTTACTGTACCAATTAATCTTATCTGGGGTCTTACTCCCCTGTGCTGTCCCTCCACTCTTCTGAACATGATGTCCTTCTACAAGGATAGGTCCCTCCTGGCCACATGCCCAAAGTTTGCGGGACAAAGCTTCAAAATCCTACCCTCCATGGAGAAACTTGTTTTAACCCTCTCCAAGATAGACCTATTTGTTTTCTTTGTAGTCCATGGCATGTTCAAAACTTTTCTTCAGCATCACAACTCAAAGGCATCAATTCTTCTGTCATCCTTAGTTACTGTCCAGCTTTCTGATGCATAGCAAGTAATTGTAAAGATCATGTCCTGGATCGGGGACACCTTAGTCTCTAGACTGATTTCATTGCTTCTCAGTACTCTGGAGAGGTCGTTTGACAGCAGAAAAAAACAAAATAAAACAAAAATCTATCTTGGAAGAAGTATCGCTAGAAAGCTCTTTAGAAGAAAGGATTGGAACCTTTTTCTTAAAAACTTCATCACATTATAAAGAATGGCTAATCTCTGCAAAAGGATCTCATATTTGGAAATGCAGGGAATCTAAAAAGTAGAGTAAGTGCATCAGCTAGCTGGATTAACACAGTGGCTACCATAGTGGACTTCAGTTTACGAGAGATTGTGAAGATGTAGTAAGGTCAGTCAAATTTTCTGTTTATTTCACATAGTGTCATTATGAGTTGTGGTCAAATTATAAGTACAATAATACCAAATTAAAAAAGAAATGTACAATATATTTTTCCAAAATGAAAAATATCAAAATAAAA
>NW_006399883.1:959571-960580 GCF_000299155.1 Elephantulus edwardii
TCTCAATGGAGAGAGTTTAAAGGCATTCCCTTTAAGTACAGGAACTAGGCAAGGATGCCCATTATCACCTTTCTTATTCAATATTGTATTGAAGTCTTAGCGATAGTAATAAGACAAGAGAAAAACATAAGAGGTATCCAAATTAGCAAAGAGGAGGTAAAATTATCTCTCTATGCAGATGAAATGATAGTATACTTAGAAAACCCTAAAGACTCGGCAAGAAAACTATTGGACATAGTTGACCAATTCAGCAAAGATCAACATACAAAAATCAGTTGGATTTCTCTACAATGACAAAGAACCCTTTTTAACCTTGACAAAAATTACTTTATTAATTTATTTACTCAACAAGTAAGTATTGACTAATATATATCAGGAATTAAGAAAAGTACTTGTTCTTGTTAAATGCCATTGAATAAAGTTCAGAGTAACCCTATGAACAACTGATCTAAATACTGTCTTATCCAATACTATTCTCACAATCTCTGGTACATTCAAGCCCATTGCCACACAGTTTCTCTGTCAATCTATCTGGTAGTGTGTCTTTCTCTCTTTCTCCACCACTCTATCTTCCTAAGCATGATGTCTCTCTCCAAGAAATAACCTTTCCTAGCAACATTCCCAAATTATGGGAGATGAAGCTCCATTATCTTTGCCTACAAGAAGCACTCTGGATAGAATTTCTCCAAGATATATGTTTATTCTTTTGGCAGTCCATGGAATCTTTAGAACTCTTTTCCAATGCTGCAGTTCAAAAGCATTAATTCTTCTGTTATCCTTATTCGTTGTCAACTCCTAGATAGTTAATAGTCAAAAAGACCATGGCCTAAGTCAAGTACATTTTAGTCCTCACACACATCATTACTCCTCAAAAATTTGGAAAGGTCCATGACTATAGAGTTCCCTCTTGCACTACTTCTCCTGATCTCCTGACTGACTGCTGTATTTATTGTGAATCCAAGTAATAGAGGTCGATAACAATTTCAGTCTTTTTTCCATCTATCATGAT
>NW_006399883.1:960780-962441 GCF_000299155.1 Elephantulus edwardii
ATTAAATTGGTAGAGAGGAAAATAAAACCCTCACACATACCTTTCTTAATTTTGTTCTATGCAGTGTTTCTTTGCTCTGTTTGCACAACAACTTACGGGTATAGGGATAGGTTTTGCATGAGCACAATCAAGTGGTTTGGAATTCTCATTCTTCTCAATGTTACCCTTCATTTGTTATGATCCACACAGTCAAAAGCCTTTGCCTAGCCCATAAAGCAAAAATAGAAATTCTTCTTGTCTTCTTTACTTTCAGGATCCATCTGGCATCAGCAATGATATTCGTGGTGCTACTGTCTCTTCTAAATCCAGCTCGAATGTCTGGCAGTTCTCTTTGTATACTGTTTTAACATTTTTGATTGATCCTCGGCAGTGTTTTGCTTTAATATTAAATTAACTATATAAAAGGTACTTAGGATACATTAATGAATAGAATGGAGAACAAACTTAGACTGTGGGGAGCTACTTGTTATGGAAGTTGTTTGACAATAAAATTAATGAAAATAAATAATAGGAACAAACACAACTTATATAATCTTCAAGAAAAATAAGATTTTTCTCTTTTGGCCTGTCTTTTAATGGCATCTGTGGTTATTTATTGTGTATGAGCCACTATGTGGTAGGATATGGCCCATTGACATTCCCACAGACATTTAGTAATTTAATAATAGCATTGTTTAAGTTGTAGCAAAGACAAATTCTTTATCTTATCTTTACCTTTACACTCTGATTTCCTCGGCTTGTATCTGTAGGTTTCTCCTTGATCAAAGATTCTTATTGGTACACAGAGAGACATTCCAAACATTATAGGAAATGAATCTTTGTTTTTAAATCTTTTTAAAAAATCTTTCTAAATCTTTTTTTTAAAAAATTACTTCAAATATGGACATTGCAAATACTGAGCAACAAAGACATGAGAAATAGTTTCGAAAGAAGCTAGAGAGAAAATAGGGGAAGCTGGAAGCATAACAGAACCTTTTAATATTTTCCATATGTAAATACTCACTCATCACCACAAAACCATTTTACTTACTATTACATATACTTTCTTAAGATTAATAGAGGGGTTATAATTTAAATTAGAGAAATGACAAAAATCAATAACAAATTAAGCATCAAGACAATTTTTTAAATTCTTTCTCTCATACACATACATGAACACACTCAACGGTACACACCCACACGAGCTGGTAAGGTTGCATGATCCACATTGTAATTGGAGCAGAAAACATGACTACAGCGTGGTAAACATACCATGTTAAAGAGACAAGCCTCTTCTGCTCTACTTCCACTGATTCCTGCCTTTGTGTCATATAGGGTTTTTATTAGAGTAATACTGATGTGGAACATGCAACCTATTAAAGCAAAAAGGCCTATGAGGTATGGTGCTTTTATTGTTCACAGCTTCAGTTTGCTTGGCGCCACAGTCAACACTCTCGGCACCAGCAGCCAGGACATTAGAAGATGTGTTGCCATGGGAAGAGAGTGCGGACAGAGAGTGGGGTGGAGCTCCCCGATTAAAACAAGCTTGGAAGGAGGAGTGGCATCCACTTCCATAATAGCTTGCCTCCAGAAACTCTATGAACCTGGAGAGAGGATGAAAGGCACCCAAGCATTGAGGACTCTCCTTCATAAGGTCGCTATGAGTCGCCTGTGACTCAACA
>NW_006399883.1:963566-974219 GCF_000299155.1 Elephantulus edwardii
TTCAATATAGTATTAGAAACACTTGCTGGTACAACATGAAAAGGGAAGGAAATAAGAGGCATCACATAGACAAAGAGGTAGTGAAACGGTCACTATATACAGATGATATGATAGTGTACAGAGAAAACTCCAAGGACTCAACAAGAACAAAAAACTGTTAGAGTTTATAGACCAATTTAGTAGAGGTGTAGGATATAAGATCAATATACAAACGTCAGTGGGATTACTCTACAGTAACAAAGACATAGTGAAAGAAAATAAGAAAGCAATACCATTTACAATGTTGTTGTTGATTGCTATCAAGTTGAGCATGACTCATAAAGATCCAATGAACAAAAGGCCTGAAGCCTTTCTGTAACTAATGACATTCATCAAAGTTCATAGAGTTTCCAGAGGCATGTTGTTAGCCAACCATAAATTAAGATACTTAGGAATAGATCTAACAACAGACACAAAAGAGCTTTACAAATAAAACTACGTAACACTTCTGTGAGAAACAATAATAGACCTAAATAAATGAAAAAATATTCCTTGTTCGTGGATAAGAAGACTTGATATAATAAAATTGGCAATACTACCAAAAGCAATCTATATGTTTAATGCAATCCGAACACTGATACCGAATTCATTTTTCAAGCAGATAGGAATGGAACTTGTCAAGTTTATTGTTGAGGAAAAAACGGAATGCATAAATATTGACATACCAGGTATTGGTGAGATGAGATGACTGGCATGGGGAATTGTGAGTCAGATGATCATATGATCTATGCTGGAGATGAAAAAGTGAGGAAAAAATGGGGTTGTTTTCATAGTTAAAAAAGTAAATTCTAAATCGATTTTGAAGTACAATATTGTGAATGACAGGATAATATCCATACACATGTGAGGAAATCCAGTCAATACTACTATCATTCAGATATATACACCAAAAACCAGAGCCAAGGAGAGGAAATAGAAGATTTCTACTAACTTTTACAGTCAGATATTGATTGAACATGCAATCAAGATGCATTAAAAATAATGGGTGACTGAAATGCAAAAGTTGGGAACAGAGAAGAACGATCAGTAGTTGGAAAACATGAACTTGACGACAGAAATGAAGTTGGAGCTAGAATGATAGAATTTTGTACAATCAAGGACTTATTCATTGCAAATATGTTTTATAAGAAGCATAAGTGTGGACTATACACATGGATTTCACCTGATGGCATGTGTAGGAATCAGATCTATTACATCTGTGGAAAGAACCGCTGGAGAAGCTCAATATCAGCTGTGAAAACTAGGCCAGGTGCTGATTGTGAAACAGATCACCAACTACTCATATGCAAGTTCAAATCAAATCCACAGGAACCAAAATATGACCTTTAGTCTATCCCACTTGAATTTCAAAACCATCTCAGGAATAGGGCTGAGGCATTGAACACAGTGAAGATCAGATGAGCTGTGGGAGTATATCAAGAATATCATCCAGGGAAAATGCAAAAGGTCATTACAAAGACAGTGGAGGAAAAAAGACCAAGATGAATGTCAGAAGAGACTCTGAATATTGTACTAGAGCGCTGGGAAGCCAAAGCAAAGGGAAGAAATCAAGAGATTAAGGAGCTGAACAGAAGATTTCAAAGGGCAGCATGGGCAGACAAAGTAAAGTATTATAATGGAATGTGCAAAGAGCTAGAAAATCAAAAGGGTCGAACTTGCTCAGCATTTCTTAAGCTCAAGGAACTGAAGAACAAATTCAAGTCTCAAGTTGCAATACTTAAGGATGCTTCGGGGAGAATATTAAATGATCCAGGAAGCCTTAGAAGAAGATGGAAAGTGTATACAAAGTCATTGTTCTGAAAGGAATTGGCTGACACAGAAGAATTTCATGAAACAACATATGAACAAGAGCCTGTGATGATGACGGAGAAAGTTCAAGCTGCTCTGAAAGTATTGGCAAAAATCAAAGCCCTGGGAACTGATGGTATACAGATTGATAACATTTCAGCAAACAGATGCTGCCTTAGATGTGCTCACTAAGTTGTGCCAAGAAATCTGGAGGACAATCACCTGACCAATTGACTGGAAGAGATTGATATTTGTTCCCATCCAAAGAAAGATGATTCAACAGAGTGCAGAAATTATTGAACAATATCGTTAATATCACACACAAGCAAAATTCTGCTGAAGATTATCCAAAAATGACTGAAACAGTACATCAACAGAGAACTGCCAGAAGTGTAGGCTGGGTTTAGAAGAGGTCATGGTAATAGGGATATTGTAGCTAATATTAGCTGGATCTTGGCAGAAAGCAAAGAATACCAGAAGAATGTCTATCTGTGTTTCGTTGATTATTCAAAGTCATTTGACTGTGTGGACCACAACCAAGTGTGGCTAACTCTGAGAAGAATGGGTATCTCAGAACACTTGATTGTGCTTATGCAAAACCTATACTTGGACCAAAGGGCAAACGTCAGAACAGAGCAAGAAAATGCTACATGGTTCAAAATTGGGAAAGGTGTACATCTAGGCTGTTTCTTATCTCCACACATTTTCAATCTACATGCAGAAGAGATTATCTGGGATGTTGGGCTCTATGAGAGAAATGTGGCATCAGAACTGGAGGTAGACTAATAAACAATTTGATTTATACAGTTGATACAACCCTGCTTGCTGAAACTGAGGAGGAGCTGAAGTGCTTGCTGCTGAAGGTCAAGGACTGCAGTCTTCAGGATGAATTGAAGCTCAATATCAAGAAAACAAAGATTCTCACCACTGGGCCAATTGGCAGGATTGTGATAGATGAAGAGATTGAGATTGATAGCCATTTTGGTTTGCTTCACTCCACAATCAGCACTTTTGGTACCAGCAGAGAGGAAATTAAAAGACTAATTGCTTTGGGAAGTCTGCTGTCAGAGACCTCTCCAAAGTAATAAAGAGCAATGATGTTAGTCTGGAGACTAAGATGTGCCTGATACAGGCCATGGTATTTGCAATTATTTGCATCATAGAGCTGGACAATGACTAGGGATGATAGAAGGAGAATTGATACCTTTGAGCTGTAGTGTTGAAGAAGAGTATTGAATATACCATTGCCTATTAAGAGAACAAACAGGTTTGTCATGGAGAGAGTGAAACCAGGCTGTTCCTCAGAGGCAAAGATTCTGAAGATTCATCTCTGACATACTTTGGACATGTCACAAGAGGGATCAGTCTTGGAGAGGGATGTAATGCTTGGGAGGGTGGAGGGACAACACAGCAGAGGAAAAGTATCAATGACATAGATTGATTCAGTGACTAGAGTAATAGGGGAAGTGTTTTGGGGACAGATTGACACAAGATAGAACAGGGTTTAGAGCTGTTGTACATAGGGTTGCTATGAGTCACAGCCGACTCGACGGCACATAACAACAATGACAACAAGTAGCAAAATGTTTATGGTGCTCCAAGGAAGGAAGGGATGGGAACAGAGGGGTGATGGTGAGCAGGAGGGAAATCATGGAGTAACACAATTGGGTGAGTGGAGAGAGGAGGTAAAGGAAATAAAGTTCTGATGGGAATCTGCAAAAATGGGTTAATGGTGGCCATAGTTCAGTGGCGAGTAATATCATAAAACATAATGAGAATGATTGTATGAAACACAATATTTATGAAGGATGATGTGAAACACATTTTGTATGCAAACTAGTATAAATTAAAAATTAAACAACAACAGCAACAACTTCCCCAATATGATTCACCCATGATTCATCTTTATACTTACCTTCATATGCTGAATACATGTTCCTTGCTAGGAATTCTTCCTTATTTACAACTCTTGCTAATTGTTTTTTGCATAAAGGTGTGAATTATATGTACATACAAATTTTTTATTATAATTTAGATTTAGGAATATATAACAAACAAAGGCTGTAGAGATTCAGGGAACAAGATAAATATCTATAATTGTCCATTGCAAGTAAAATAGGACTGTTTTTCCTCCTTATTTCTGATGGGTAATGTAAAACAGTGCATTTTTAAAATTGGTAATTGTAGAGGCTATGTTAGCCTTACCTAGAATGGACATTACATCTGACATACTTCTTAAATCTATATGTTTAAAATAAATAAAGATACACAAGTATCTTTATACTTAATAAAGATTCTAACGTAGAACACCTGAAAGATATGGAAAATCATGTCTGTCCTGTCAAGTTAAACTCTCATAGTTTTCACTGTATTTTAATTTTAAAGATTGGAGTTTTCGTGCTGAAAATACATTGCTGTTGCTGTTAGATTCTGTCGAGTTGAGCACAACTCATTTCGACCCTATAGACAAAAGATCTGAACCCTGTTCTATCCCGTGCCATCTTCACACTTCGTGACACACAAAATCCCATCGCAGCAATCACCGTATCAATCCACTTGGTTGAGGGTCTTCCTCTCCTTCACCCTTCCCAATATTGAGTCCTTATCTAAGAAATAGCATCTCCTAGAAACATGTCCAAGTATATGAGACAAAACCTCATTAGTCTTGCCTCCAGAGAACACTCCGGCTGCACCCTCTCCAAGACATATCTGTTCATTCTCTTGGCTGTCCATGGGATGTTCAGTGATCTTCTCCAACACCACAACTCAAAGGCATCAATTCTCTTTCTGCCATCCTTAATCATTGTCCAGGTCTCAGATGCATAGTAATCAGAAAGACTATGGCTTGAATCAGATGTACCTTAACTGACATCACTACTCAATAATTTGGAAAGGTCCCTAACTGCAGATTTTGCCAATGCAGTGCATTTCCTTATTTCCTGACTGCTTGTACCAAGCATGTTAATTGTTTATTCAAGCAAGATGAAGCTGTAGATAGTTTCAATCTCCTCTCCATTCATCATGACACTGCCTATTGGTCCCGTGGTAGGAATCTTTGTTTTCTTTATATTGAGACACAATCCATACTGAAGGCTGCATTTCTTGATATTCTGCAACAAGTGCTTCAAATCTTCCTCTCTTTCAGAAAACACAATTGTGTCATCTGTACAATGCAGGTTATTGATGAGTCCCTCCGATCCAGATGCCACACTCCTCTTCATAGAGCCCAGCTTCTCAGATAATTTGTTCAACACATAGGTTTAACAGGTATGAAGAGAGAATACAACCCTGACACACCCCCTTCTCAATTCTGAACCATGCAGTGCTTCCCTGATTCGTTCACACAACTGCTAATTCAAATACAGGTTCCACATGAGCCCAATCAAATGCTCTGGGATTCTCACTCTTCACAATGTCAGCCACAACTTGGTATGATCCAAACAAACACCTTTGCATAGTAAATAAAGCACAAATAGACATTCATCTGGTACTCCTTACATTCAGCTAGTATACATCTGACATCAGCAATGACACCCCTGGTGCTCCAGCCTTTTATGAATCTTGCTTGAACTTCAGGCAGTTCCTTATCTACGTACTGTCCCAGATGTTTTTGAGTGATCTTCAGAAGTATTTTGCTTGCATATGTTATCAATGATATTGTTCAATAATTTCCACATTTAGTTGGATCACCTTTCTTGGGAAGGGGAACAAAGATGGACCTGTTCCAATCTGTTGGCCAGACAGTTATCCTTCAAATTTCCTGGCATAAACTGGTGAGTGCATCCAAGGCTGCATCTGTTCATTGAAACAAGTCAATTGGTACCCCATTGATTCCTGGGGCCTTATTTTTTGCCAATGCCTTCAATGCAGCTTCTACTTCCTCTCCCATTACCATTGGCTCCTGTTCATATAATACTTCCTGAAACTTTTTAGTATCAATCAGTTCTTCCTGGTACGGTGACTCTGTATTTCATCCATTTTCTTTTGATGCTTTCTGGGTTATTAAATAAATTTCCTGTAACATCTTTCAATATTGCAACACGAGACTTAAATTTTGTTTTTAGTTCTTTCACCTTGAGAAATGCAGAGTGAATTCTTCCCTTTTTATTCTTCATTTCCAGCTCTCTGCACATTCCATTTTAATACTTTGTTTTGTATTCCCGAGCTGCCCTTTAAAATTGTCTTTTCAGCTCTTTCACTTTGACATGTCTTCCTTTCGCTATGACTTCTCAACACTCCAGTTCAATTTTTTAGACTCTCTTCTGACATCCATTTTGATTTTTTCTTTCTCCTCTGTTTTTGTAATGACCTTTTTTTGTTTTCTTCCTTGATGATATCCTTTATATCATCCCACAACTCATATTCTATCATTGGTGCTTTTACAAACTGCCAAAAATAGTTATTTAATTTGTTCAGGCAAGCCTATTTATAATAAAAACAAGCAACTACAGGAAATGTATCTTATTAGATATTTTAAAAATAATTCATGTATATACTAAAATAAAGATATCACTTTGAGTGTTACAACAAAAGAAACCTAGAGTCAATTTTTTTTCTTTTTATTAATTTCAGTGAACATCTACAGAGATTTTGGAATTCCATTCATTCATTGTTGCACTTTTCTTCCCGCACCCTAGAGTCAAACTTAAGGTTTAGTATGTTAAACAGTTTTTATCAGAAAGATAGAAATTTGTCAGATTGTGTTGGTGCTTAAGGACATGTTTAAAGGGAAAGAGAGAGTCATAATAATTTAGCTGAGACAAAATTTTAAAATGTAACAGGATGCACAAAAGCAGAGTAAGAGATGAGGAGGAAAATACCTCAAGTAATGTAGAGAAACTATAGAGCTTAGAAGAGGGGGAGGACATAAAATCTGGAGCAGTCAATTTGAATAAAAATTCTTTTAACTTTTAAAATTTTGTAGAGTTCTCTTAACTCCTAACGAGTTGTTGTTGTTTGATTTCTACTTGGAATGGACTAATAGATGACCCTTAGCTTCTAAAGGTAGTAAATTATATGGGAGGAGATTGCTTGTCCCTCTAGAACATGTTGGTAGAAGGGGTCAGTCCTCAGAGAAGGACATCATGCTTACATAGGTCAGTGTAAGAGAAGAACTTCAACAAAACAAATTGATATAGTGCTTGGAGTTCATTCTTTCTCAGTGATATTTAGTAGTCTATTTTGTGAATAAACCATAGTTTCTTTATTCATTGATTTGTTGATGGGATCTTGGATTGTTTCCGTATCTTCACTATTGTGAATAATGCTGCACTAAACATAGATGTGTATACATCTGTTTTTGTCAGAGCTCTGATTCTTTAGGGTATATTTCCAGTGATGGCTAGCTAGGTCAAATGGTATTTCTATTTTCAACTTTTCAAGGAAGTGTCAGACTGCCATCCATTGTGGTTGTATTATTTTACAGTCTCACCAGTAAAGTATGAGAGTTCCAATTCCCCCTTGTTAGCATTCATTGTTTGCTGACTTACTGAACTTTACTATTGTTGCTGGGGTGAAATGATTGATATCTCACTGTTATTTTGGTTTATATCTCTCTAATAGCTCATGAATTTGATTATTTCACCTAATCATAGCCACCTAATTTTCTTCTTTGTTTAAACGTCTATACATATTATCTGCTCATTTTGTGACTGAGTTGTTTATCTTTTTCTCATTGAGATGCTGAAATGTTCTATACAATTTAGACACTATTTCTTCGTCACATAAGTTATTACTAAATATTTTTCAAAGACTTTGGGCTTCATTTGTGCTGAATTAAATATTTCATTTATAAAAGAAGAAATATTACATCATTGTTATAAAAATAGGATGGATACAGGGACAGTCTGCTGTCAGGGACCTCTCTAGAGCTCTAAAGAGCAACGATGTCAGTCTGGAGATTAAGGTGCACCTGATCCAGGCCATGATATTCTCAATTAGTTGCTATGCATCAGAGAGTTGGTCTATAAGGATGATAGAAGAAAGACTAACGCCTTTGAGTTGTGGTACTGGAGAAGAGTACTGAACATTCTGTGGACTGCTAGGAGAACAAACAGATCTGTCCTGGTGAAGGTAAAACCAGCCTTCTCCCTGGAGGCAAGGATTTTGAGGCTCCATTTCACATACTTTGGGCACGTGGCCTGGAGGGACAAGTCCTTGGAGAGGGACATTATGCTTGGAAAGGTGGAAGTACAGCACAAGAGAAGATCATCCAGGATGAGACAGATTGACTCTGTGACTGGAGCAATGGGATTAAGTTTGTCAGAGACAATGAGATTGGCTCAGAATAGTGCAGGTTTGATAGCTAATGTATATAGGGTCATTGTGAGTCACAGGCAACTTGATGGCACGTAACTACAACAAGCAATGTGTGAGGAGATAGAGAAAAGAATAGATAGAAAATCAACATTACAGTGGAATAGGAGAAGAGAAGGCCAGTCTGAAAGGAAAGGATAATTAAATGGATAAAGTGTATGACAATTAGCAATGGAACAGAATATATAAAGTGAATTGAAGGAGGGGCAAGGATTCAAATATGTATAAATGAATGGATTAAATATCAGTTTCTTTGTAAACTTTCACTAAAATCACAATAAAAAAAATAAAGTTACAGACAACACAGAAAGATTAATAAGGAATAAAATGGATAGACAAGGTGACTGTAGCAATGGTCTCAAATATGTCATCTGCAAACAGATTTGTCCTGGAAAGGGTTAAACTGGGGGGCTCCTTGGAGGCAAGGGTTCTGAGGCTCCGTCTAACATACTTTAGACATGTTGTGAGGAGAGACAGGTCCTTGGAGAAGGACATCATGCTTGGGAGGGTGGAGGGACAGCGCAGGAGAGGAAGGCCCTCTATGAGGTGGATTGATTCAGTGACTGGGATAATTGGGATGGGAGTGTCAGAGACAGTGCAATTGGCACAGGACAGAGTGGGGTTTAGGGCTGTTGTACACAGGGTCGCTATGAGTCGCAAGCGACTTGACGACACATAACAACAACACAGTAATGATGGCATAACATAAGGCAAGTTTTAGATTTGTTATTCATATGGTTGCTATGAATCTCATTTGACTCATGGCATATAACAATAACAACAACATCTTTCCAATCAACATCAAGTATATATATATAATCTTTGAAGAGTGTTAAGAGTATACCTTCTGCTAATTATACTTTATTAACATAATGTCACCACGATATATAGTTATCAGTGTGATATTCTTGAAAATATTTAAATTATCAATGTCTTCTTGGATTGGACTGAGAAAGAGATTCACCATAGATCTAGGATAACTATAGATATGTAGTTTGTTCATTCTAATTGATGGAAAATGCTTTTGATTAATCAATTTTCTTTCAAAAATTCAAAAACCTATTTGTGAGATGCTAACTATGTGTCAAGAATCAGAGACTTTGTAACATATTTTTATTAAATATCTCAGCTTTCACAGGGTCTGTGATTGAAACTATTAATTAATTTTATTACATCATGATATAGATGAAGGTTGTGGGGTTAATTTTATACTGGTTTACATACAAACTTTATACACATTGTTTTTCACACCAGATCTTTCCCCTTTCCTTTACCCATCCCTCCCTCCACCCATCAAATTGATGAGCACACACCCCCTACCCATCCTCTCCTCTTAGCTCTCTCCTCCCTGCCTTGCAGTTTTTATGTTATTTCTGACACTGTTTTCAATGGAACATTATTTAAGAATATCACTATTGAATTTTAAGTCTTTGAGCATGACACGCTACCATTTTGCTCAGGACTACAAGTGAATTCTGACTTATCAGCTTTGCTGGGGAGAATGATTTCAGTGGTTTACACTAGGTCTTTCCCATTAATGTTTTTGTCCTTAAGTGGTGGAACAATTATAACTGTTTTGCCAGTTGCCAAGTGTATTCATTACAATTATGCACTCAGGGATTTGGGAAAGTACCATTGGGAGAATGTGGAATTGAACCCACAATAGTATGGAAGTGGTCCAGAACTCCATTTATCACCTGAGCGCTACATACCTCTCCAATAAAGCCAGTGAAGTTTTCTGATTCCCCCAATGTAACTGGTAGCTCAAATCTCACTGGAGAACTTTGACATATCTGTAGAACATCTCAGAATTCTATCAGTAAGTAGAGAAGAATTTGAACTCTTTATCCACACTTTCCTGTTCACCATAAGTTGAGGGCTTTTCCTGTGTGAAAAAAAAAAATCTCAGATTTCCATGTATCTGGGGTGATCATGTTCTTATATGAGAAATATCCCCCAGGAAGAGATTCATGGTATCAGAAAGAAGTCAGTGTTATTTATGGACAGATGAATGCCAAAGAGATGGATGAAATGTCATACCTCAATTCCCAAAATTTTTCAGCATCACTAACATTTTTATTTCATTTTTCTTAGTATCTTTAACTGCCTGTCAATTTAGCTCTCACTTCCTTATCTAGCTTAAATTTCATTATTCATTATTCTGCATAACCTCAATTCATCACTTTTGATTCTTTTTGCTTCAACATTTTTTATTTAAAATCAAAACATTATTAAATGTGATTCTTAATTTATTCCAAGTTTGTAACTATACAATTTAGTTGGCAGGTAAAAAAAAAATACACAGCCATGATGATTGTTCTCTCTTTATAGTGTTGTTGTTGTTATGTGCCGTGGAGTCGTTTCCGACTCATAGCGACCCTATGAGCAACAGCCCTAAACCCTACTCTATCCTGCGCCGACCGCACCGCCTCTGACACACCCATCCCGATTACCCCAGTCACTGAATCAATCCATCTCATAGAGGGTCTTCCCCTCCTGCGCTGTCCCTCC
>NW_006399883.1:976679-980962 GCF_000299155.1 Elephantulus edwardii
AATGCCCCATGCCCGTCCATCTCATCTCTCCAATGCCTAATATGTCAATATTTATGCGTTCCATTTCTTTCTTAACAATTTCTAATTTTCCTTTATTCATGGCTCTCACATTCCATGTACCAATCACTAGGGTCTGCTTACAACTGTTCCTCTCAAGTGACCTTAGATACTACACAGGCCTATTTGTGTTCCACTATAAAATAAGCATTTCTTATGAGCACCTTTATCCTTAGATATGAAATCAGCATGTCCCATATTATTTTGTACTGCTGATTCTAATTCCACTTGGTTGGTGAGCCAGATGTGAAAACTGATTTGATATTAGAGTAACAAACTAAATTGGCAGTTTGTTGTTTGAGGAGAACATTATTCTAATCACTACTTCATTTGTCTGTCAGTTTGCTGTACTGAGATAACTTGTGGGTTACTGTGATACTAAAAACTGTGTCACTGGTGTTTCAAATGCCCTGAGCTTTACCCATGGTGGACAGGTTTTACCTGAACTCCCAGATACAGACAGACTAGGGAACAGCATTGGCAATCCACTTGTTAAATAACAGGCCTTTGAAAACCCCATAAGCACTAGAGCAAAGCAGATAATTATAGTAATGTAGTGGTAGAGCCCAGATTGGATGTTAGTTGACATGAGGAAAAACAGTGACAAACATCATTTAATAATTGCAACATAGAAAGTACATAGCTTAAATGTTGGAAAGCTGTGAATTGTAATACAAGATCATTGATATACGAGGTATTAGTGAGATGAGATGGACCATCTTTGTCCACTTTGAATCATATGGTATACTAAGTCAGTTTGTAGACTAAGGTGTGTATGTCTGATTCTGGCCATGGGTTTTCTGATCACTTGCTATGCATCTGAGAGCTGGATGATGAATAGTGATGATAAGAATAATTGATGCTTTTGAGTTATTGTGTTGGAGAAGAGCACTGAACATCCCGTACACTGCCAAAAAACAAATAAATATGTCTTGCCGAAGGTAAAGCCAGAATACTCTTTGGAGGCTGGGATGATGAGGATTCATCTCACATACTTTGGACATGTTGCTAGGAGGTGCTATTTTTTGGAAAGGGTCATTATGCTTGTAAGGGTGGAGGGTGAATGAAAGAAAAGAAGTCTCTCAACCAGGTGGGTTGACACAGTGACTGTCACAATGGGCTTTAGTGTATTAGGAAATGTAAAGATGGCACAGGATAAGACAGGGTTCAGGTCCAATGCTCGTAGGGTTCCTATAAGTTGTTCTTGACTTCACAATAGCTAACAACAACAGTAACAGTGAAATATGTGACATTCACTAAGAAAACTTTATGGAGATATTTCTCATATTTGTGTCTATGTTCATATATTATTTTTTCAAGTAAAGGATCAAAACAAATCATAGGTAACATTAAGAAGAATGAGAATCCCAGTACACTTAATTATGTCCATACAAAATGTGTAACTACACCAAGAAACTATTATCTGAATAGAACAAGGGAAGAATGCTTGGTTTTAAACTAAGAAAAATGTGTGGTAGGATTGTATTCTTTCTTCATACCTATTCAATGTGTTGTATTGTTGTAGTTAGGTGTTGTCAAGTCGAGCACGACTCAGAGCAATCTGAGCCCTGTTCTATCCTGCACCATCTCCACACTTTGTGACATACAAGAGCCTATTGCAGCAATCACTGTATCAATCCGCCTGGTTGAGGGTCTTCCTCTGCTTCACTAAACCTTCACCTTTCCCAACATCATGTCCTTCTCCAAGGAATAGCACCTCCTAGCAACATGTCTAAAGTATGTGAGGTGAAGCCTTTTGTTCTTGCCTTCAAAGAGCACTCTGGCTTCACCCTCTCCAATACATATCTGTTTATATCCCATCCATGGGATGTTCAGTGCTCTTCTTCAACACCACAGCTCCAAGGTGTCAATTCTTTTCCAGTCATACTTATTCATTGTGCACGTCTCAGATGCATAGCTAATAATCAGAAAGACTATATTCTGAATCAGATGCACCTTAGTCCTCAAACTGACATCACCATTACTCAATAATTTGGAAAGATCTCTAACTGCAGATTTTCGCAGTGCACTGTGTCTCCTTATTTCCTGACTGCTCGTACCAAGTGTGTTAATTGTGGATCCAAGCAAAATAAAGCTGTTGACAGCTTCAGTGTCCTCTCTATCCATCATGATACTGCTTATTGGTCCAGTGGTGAGAATCTTTGTAGGTTTTTTAAAAAATACTTTCTACTAGTTTATTTACACATTGTTTTCAAGAACAAATTCTTTCAATTTCCCTCACCCCCCCCAATCAAATTGTACAACCCAATGAATAATCTCCACCCCTACCCTGCATATCCACATCCCTCTGCTTCCAACATTTCCCACCCTTCTTAGATCCTTATACTCACTCTACAATAATGGTTTTGAAAAATATTTATCCCTGTGGGACTGAGTTAGTTCACTCAGCATAATACTTTCCAGTCCCTCCCAAGTTAGGTACTAATTTACAAAATCATTGTTCTTGTGTGCTGCATAATATTCCATTGTGTGAATGTACCATAATTTCTCAGCCTATTTGCTTGTAGTTGTTGTTGTTATGTGCTATCGAGTCACATGTGATTCATAGCGACCCTATGTACAAGAGCCCTAAATGCAGTTCTATCCTGTGCCTACCTCACAGTCTCAAACACACTCATTCCCACCAATACACTCACAGAATCGATTCATCTCATTGAGGGTATTCCTCTCCTGCGCCGTCCCTCCACTCTCACAAACATGATGTCCCTATCCAAGGGCTAGTCCCTCCTTGCAACATGCCCAAAGTATGTCAGACGAAGCTTCAGAATCGTTGACTCCAAGGAGCATTCTGGCTTCACCCGCTCTGGGACATACCTGTTTGATCTCCTAGCAGTCCATGGTATATTCAACACTCTTCTCCAGCACCACAGCTCAAAGCCATTAATTCTCTTTCTATCATCCCTATTCACTGACCAACTCTCTGATGCATGGTATGTAATTGCGAAGACCATAGCCTGGATCAGGCTCACCTTAGTCTCCATCCTGACATTGTTGCTCTTCAGTACTCTTGAGAGGTCTCCCACAGTTTGTGGTTGGAATCTATATTTTCTTGATATTGAGACACAACCCGTACTCAAGGCTGCCCTTCTTGATCTTCTCCTAGAAGTGTTTCAAGTCCTCCTTACTTTCACCAAGTAAGGTGTCATCTGTATAATGTAGGTTATTGATGAGTCTCACTCCAATCCTGATGTCACACATCTTCACAGAGTCCAGCTTCTTGTTTAATACCTGTTCAATCTAAAATTCAATAGCTTATCAAATCATTCAAGAAGCAGGGGTCTAAAAAGAAGAATGCCACATCAGGATCAGAGGAAGGCACATAAATAATCTTTGTTAAGTAGATGACATAACCTTGCTTGTTGAAAGTTAGGAAGAATTGAGGAGGGCATGCTGCAGACCATCAAACAACAGTGACTTCAATATGAATTGCATTTCAGTGTCAAGAAAACAAACATTCTCCCACTGGGGAAATAGGCAACATCAAGTTAGATGGAGAAAAGATCAAAATTGTCAGTGATTTCATCTTACTTGGATCCACAACCAGGATACACTTGGTTCAGCAGTCAAAATGCTGAAGAGCAACAATGTCAGTTTGAAAACTACATTGTCCCTGACAGAAGCCGTGATCTTTTCAATCACTTGCTATGCATCTGAGAGCTGGACAATGAAGAGCAATGACAGAGGAAGAATTTTTATCTTTGAACTGTGGTGTTGGAGAGGAACACAAAATACTCCATAGGCTGCCAAAAGAACAACTATATATAACTTGCAAGAGGTTCAACCAGCATGCTCTTGGGAGACAAGGATGGCAAAAGTACATCTTTCATACTTTGGACATGTTGCTAGGAAAGGCTACTTCTTGGAAAAGGATATCATGATTGGAAGGGTGGAGGGCCAGCTAAAAAGAGATAGGTCCTCGAAAAGACTGATAAGATGACTGCAGTAATAAGTTCAAGTGTATCAGAGATTGTGATATTGGCACAGGGTTCTGTTGTTTATGACACCTGACAACAACAATAATACAACTATAGAAGAGCTGTCTCTTCCTACCAGAACTCTGGATTTCGTTTCACTCCCAATCTCTCACAGACAATGCTTTAGTAACTCCTTTTTTGTTTGTATCAGTCCTATTTTGTTTTGCTTAATGAAATACCCGTTATTCAGAATACAAATATTCTTTCTTTCATTCTTTTTTTTTTTTTTTT
>NW_006399883.1:981461-983297 GCF_000299155.1 Elephantulus edwardii
ATGCCTTTGAGCTGTGATGCTGGAGAAGAGTATTGAGGGTACCATGGACTGCTAGGAAAACAAACAGATTCACCCTGGAAAGGGTTAAACTGGTTGGCTTCTTGGAGGGAAGGATTGTGAGGCTCCATCTAACATACTTTGGACATATTTTAAGGAGGGACCGGTCTTTGCAGAAGGACATCATGCTTGGGAAGGTGGAGGGACAGCACAGGAGGGGAAAGACCTCTATGAGGTGGATTGATTCAGTGACTGGAGTAATCAGGTGGGTGTGTCAGAGTCAGTGCGATTGGCACAGAACAGAGCAGGGTTTAGGTCTGTTGTACATAGGGTCACTATGATTTGCAAGTGACTCGACTGCACATAACAACAATTATGTTTTACCTATAAACTATAGGCTTTTAAGGTAGGTTTGGTGATCTAGTAGTAAGAAGGTGTTCTGCAATCACAAAGGCAGGTTGTTCGAACTGCAGCTGTTCCATAGGTTAAGGATGTGCATTCTCCTGCCATGAGATTAACTGCCTTTGAAAATCCTCTGGAGTGTTAACTATGGGTCAGTTCCAACTCAATTGTATACAACGACAATAGGCTGGTTATTCCCACATGTTAATATCTCTAGGCTAGACATCATTAAACTGTTGACATACATGAAACTCTATACTAATATTGCCACTAAGAGGTCTAAATGGTTTGTAAATCTTATATGTATAAAACAATTTTCTGCTCTATACTACATATATATATATATCTTCTACCCCTGTAATCACTTTAAAGAATGTAATGTTCCTTTGCTCTGTTGGTACAATAGCCTCTTTTTTATTAGTCTTCTTTTTGTCTCTTTTTAAAAAATATTTGCTAGTTTATTTACAAAATTTGAATACAAATTAAACAAATTCTTTCCATTTCCCTCACTCCCCTACTCATCAGCTATAATCCTCTCCAGCTCCTGTACATCCACGTTCTTCTGCTTCCAGCCTCACCCACCCCTCTTGGATCCTTATACTCATTCTACAATGATGGTTTTATACAATATTTACCCTTGTGAGATTTACCTAGTCCATTCATTATAATAGTCTCCAGTCCCTTCCAAGTTAGGTAATAATTTACAAAATCATTGCTCTTGTGTGCTGCATAGTATTCCATTGTATGAATGTACCATAATTTCTCAATCCATTCTTTTGTGGCTGGACATTTGTGCTGTTTCCATGTTCTTGTGACAGTGAATAATGCTACTATGAACATTGGTGTACAAATCTGTTTGTGCCTCCGTTTTTATACTCTCAGGGTATATTCCAAGTAGAAGGATAGCTGGGACATATGTAATTTCTATGTTCAGCTTTTTGAGGAAGCACCAAACTGCCTTCCAGAATGGTTGCACCATTTTACAATTCCACCACCAATGTATAAGAGTTCCTTTTTGACCACATCCTCTCCAGCATCTATTATTTGCTGCCTTGTTAAACTTTGCCGCTATTACTATAGTGAGATGGTATGTCATTGTGGGGGTTTTGTTTGTTTGTTGTTTTAAAAAGCATTCAGTTGATTACAACTATTTAGTATTGGCTTTCCATATTTCCCCCCTTTTATTTTTACCCTAATTATGTCATCATATAGATGAGCATCCCTTATACACAAACAAACAAATAAAACAAATTAAACATCATAAACTCAAAGAATACTTAAAAAAAGCTCCATATGATCAGAAGGATTCAGGTTGAATATTTCTTGAAAGTCTGTTTTAATTGTCCCATTGCCATAGTGCTTGTCAAAACCACTTCTGATTAATCTCCTTTGTTAGTGTGCCCTTTGCCATTCCCTATCACTCCTCTCTGAGAGAGA
>NW_006399883.1:984448-1023114 GCF_000299155.1 Elephantulus edwardii
ATTTCCAATCCAGAGATACATGTTCCAATGCAGTTTCTATTTTCCATAAAGGGTTTTGGTAAGAAGAATATTGTAAATGTTCCTCCTCAATGCCATGATATAGTGTTATTAGCATGAGCAGTTCTAAATCCATTGCCTTCATTACTCTAAATTAATTTTTTTAAAATTTACATTTATTCTTAATTTCAGCAAGAATTTACACATACTTCGGATTTCCATTCATTCATTGTAGCAATTTTTTCCCCTCCTAACCCTCCCCCCAGTACACTACCTTCTTGGAAAAGTAAAAGAAAAATTCTTTTATCGTTTTACAAACCCTCCTCCAGGTCCACTCCTCCATGTAGCCATCGCTCTAGACTCCTGTCATGACAAAAATACCTAATCATATATCCCTTTTATATAGTTTTCTCCCTCATCTGTTTCAATGCAGTATATATTATTGAACCCATCTTTCTCAGTCTCTCCCCAAACCAAAGGTTAGTCCTATTTTGCAACAATGGCACCATGCAGTATTTGTCCTTTTGTGACTGAGATACTTCACTCAGCATAATGTCCTCCAGAGTCACCCATTTTGAATAATATTGAATGAGTTCCTTGTTTTTGAATGCAGCATAGTATTCCATTGTGTGAATACACCACAGCTTCTCTATCCATTTGTTTGTTGATGGGCACTTAGGTTGTTTCCAACTCCTTGCTATTGTGAACAAATCCGCAATACACATGGGTGTGCATATATCTGCTTGGATATCAGTTATGGTCTCTTTGGGGTATACTCCCAGTAGTGGAATTGCTAGGTCAAATGGTATCTCTATTTGAAAACTTTTTGAGAAAGCGCCGTGCTGCCTTCCACAGTGGTTGCAATATTTTACACTCCTACCAATAATCAATAAGGGTTCCAGTTTCTCCACAACCTCGCCAGCATTTGTTGCTTGCTATTCTGTTAAATTTTGCTATTCTGAGTGGGGTGAGATGATATCTCATAGCTGCTTTGATTTGCATCTCTCTTAGAGGTAGGGATTTTGAACATTTCTTCATGTGCTTGTTAGCCATCTTAATGTCTTCTTTGGTGAAATGCCTGTTCATATACTGTGCCCATTTTTCTATTGGATTATTTACCTTTACCTTGTTGTGGCACTCAAGTATTTTATAAATTCTGGATATAAATCCCTTATTTGATATGTTATTTCCAAATATTTTTCCCAACTGTGGCTTCCCTTTTTACCCTGTTGGAGAAATTTTTGGATGTGCATAGGGATTTGATTTTTAGAAGATCCCATTCATCTACATTATCTTCTCCTGGTTGTAGGTCTCATTGTGGTTTTTATTTCCATCTCTCTTATTGCCAGTGATTTGGAGCATTTTTCATGTGTCTGTTTACCATTCGAGTATCTTCCTGTCTGAAAATTTTTTCCATGTCTTTTACGCGTTTTTTAATTGGGTTATCAGTCTTTTTCTTGCAGAGGTCCAGGACTATTCTATAAACTTTTATTATGACTCTTACTCTAGGTATAATTTTCACCTAAGCACAATTAAGTGCTCTGGGATTCACATTCTTCTCAATGTAGCCATAATTTGTTATGATCCACAAGTCAAATGTCTCTGCATAATCAATATACAGACATTTTTCTGGTTTTTTTTGCTTTCAGCCAGGATCCATCTGATATCAGCAATGATATTCCTGGTTCCACATCCTCTTCTAAATCTAGCTCGGATTACTGGCAATTGTCTATGTTCTTTTTAACCATTTTTCAATGATCTTCAGCACTAATTGTTTGCATGTGATATTAATTATATTGTTTGATAATTTCCATATTCTGTTTGATCACCTCTCTTGGGAATAAGAACAAATATTTATCTCTTTCTGTCAATTGACCAGACAGCTGTCTTCCAAATTTTCTGGCAAAAACTGGTAGCACATCCAGGCAGAGCTGCATTTGTTAATTTAAGCCATGTCAATTTGTATCCCATCGATTTCTGGGGCCCTATTTTTTTTTTTATTTTTTATTATTTTGTGTGCGTGTACCGTCAAATCAGATCTGACTGGTACAGGAGGATATTGCGCCTCCTTCTCCGGCAGAGCATCTGGTGGATTCGAACCGTGTTTCTCTGGGATTGCAGTGCAGCTTCTTGCTGGGGCCCTATTTTTGCCAACACCTTCAACTCAGCTTGAACTTCTTCTCTGATTACTATTGACTCTTTATGATATGATATTTCCTGCAATGCTTCTGGTCTATGAACAGAATATGGTTTAAAATTAAGAAACGTGTGCATCAGGGTTGTTTTCTCTCTGCATTCTTATTCAGTCTATATGTTCAGCAAATTATTTGGGAAGTTGCACTCTAAGAAGAAGAATGTGGTATTAGGATCAGAAGAAGACTAATCAATAATCTTTTATATGCTGATGACATAACTTTGCTTGCTGACAGTGAAGAGTTTGAAGAGTTTACTGAGGAAGATCAAATAGTATAGGTTTCAATATGGATTACATTTGAACTCCAAGAAAACAAAAATTCTCCCTACTGGACCATCAAGGTAGGGGGAGAAAAGGATGAAACTGTCAATGACTTTATCTTACTTAAATCCACTTTGTACCAGCAGTCAGGAGATCAGGTAATGTACTGCACTGGAAAAGTCTGTAGTCAGTCAATAATTTGCTGCTCCAAATTATTGAGCATCAATGATATCAGTTTGATGAACAAGATGTGCCGGATTCAGGCTACCGTCTTTTCAATCTCTTGTTATGCATCTAAGAGTTGGATTATGAATAAAGATGATAAAAGAATTTTCTGCTTTTGAACTGTGGTGTTGGTGAATAGTACTGAATGTCCCATGGACTGCCAAAAGAACAAACAGATATGCCTTGGAACGAGTGCAGCCAGAGTGTTCCTTGGAGGACAAAATGGTAAAACTTGGTGTCACATACTTAACATGTTACTAGCAGGAACTATTCCTTGAAGAGGTACATCATGCTTGGAGGGATAGCAAAAAAAGAGAAAGACTTTCAACCAGGTGGATTGACACAGTGACTGAAGCAGTGGGTTCAAGTGTATCAGAGATTGTGAGGATGGTGCAGGATAGGACAGGATTCAGAGCCATTATCCAGAGGGTCACTATGATTCATCTTTGACTCAATGGCACCTAACAGCAACAATAGTGATTTCATACCAAAACATAGAAATATCAAGAATATATAAGTCATTTTTTTCCTTCTTGTATTTACCCCACACCCCAGACTATACCATTAACAGATATTATTGGCTGAAAAGACAAATCTGACTATTTTTTGTGTGCCTTCCTTATTCACTGTCCAAAATTCACATGCATGTGAAGTAATGGAAAATACTATGGCTTTGGTCAGACACACCCTAATCTTTAAACTGACACTGTTGATCTTTAACACTTTAAAAAGATATCTTGCCTCAGATTTACCCACTAGAACATGTATTATAGCTTCTTGACTGCTGCTTACAACAACATGTATTTTAGCTTCTTGACTGCTGCTTATAACAGTGTTGATTCCATAAAGTCTTGCTTCAATGCAGTAGATTAAAGTAAAATAAAATTATTGACGATTTAAAGGTTTCCTCCATCCATAATGATATTGTCATTTGGTCCAGTCGGGAGAACTTTTGTCTTCTTGATGTTGAAGTATAATATATACTGAAGAATGAAGTCTTTGATTTTCTTCAGTAATTACATAAAATCTTATCTTTAACAAGTACCTTTGCATTGTTTGCATAAGGCAGTCTTGGCACAGTGAATAGAGTGTTTAATGACTAACTGAATGATTGCATGATCTTAACCAAAATATCTAAAACTCATGTTTCTGGTGATTCTAATCCTTCTATCAACCGAAAGTTCGGACAAACTCAACAACATTGGATACACATACATATGCACATAATTAATTAATATTTTAAAGATTTTATTCTTCCACCAAAATATACCTGGTAGTGTTATTTTCCATTTGCATAACTGACTATAATTATCTGTAACTGCATACTGTTTCATTAATATAATAGTAAGTATTGCATTTTTTTCTTTTCCAATAGTATAACTGTAAGAAATATTTTCAGGCCAGTTTACTAAACTGACACATAATCATTTAAATTGGACAAGACCAAACTAGAGTAAATTAGCATAGAAATGTCTGTCAGTGGTTTCAAACACATTCACAGATGATACCAGAAGTGAAATCTCTATTGTTGTTATTATTAAGTGCCTTTGATTCAAGTGTAACTCATGTTATTATATGCTCTCAAATAAAATAAACTCATGGATTACATTTGAATATAATGAAAATGATAGCTTTGTGGTAGTTTATAATATAAAGAGAAACTAACTGCAGATTTAAAACATTTTAACACAAATTTATCTACTTTGTTGTTGATTATCTTAGAGTCAAGCATGACTCATAGTGGCCCCATGAACAAAAGGCCTGAAGCCTTTCTATAACTATCGATAATTATCAAAGTTCAGAGAGTTTCCAGAGGCATGTTGTTTAGGAAGTGGATGCCACTCTTGCTTCCAAATATCTCTTTTATCTACTTTAGTAAACAATAAAATATTTAGTCCTAGACTAAATAACTTCTTGTTCAATATTTTTACTAAATAGGTATTGTAATTTTCTTGAATAATTTTTAATTGAAATTTACTTTTCCTTTTAAAATCCAAATATAGTACTTTTTTACATCATTTCAGTTATATTTATTAAATAAATCAACCTCAGTTTTTTTTTTTAGGTGTTTGAAAATATCTATTAAATGACCAATTGATGCTGTGCTACTTAATAACAAATATTTAAACCTGTTTAACAAGTTTAATTTGTTTTGTTTCTTAGAATTCTGCTGTGCATAGTTAGGTCAGTTGAATACTAAGATTTTTGTTTTAAGCCCCAAAAGGTATGATCTTAGGACCATAAATCTCCACTGTACATTTAATTGGCTGGTTAGGGCCCATGGTCCCTGGGGTATAATCAGACTAGACCTTAAATCTATGTCTTCTCCCTAATGGGAGCCTCTGTTCTCCAACATTCTCTTTCAGATGTACCCATTGTTTTAGGATCACTTTCTATATAATATATGGTCATTCTGTGGGTTTAATCTCCTAGTCTCTCAAAATGCAGAAGTACAGAAAAATTGAACTCTGCATTTGAACTCTTGTATATTATTAAGGGAGCTTTTTGCTCCCATTCCTCCACAAACTGCCAGTTTCTATTGCCATGATCTTTTACTTACTAGTTAAATTATTTAAGAATTATTCATTTAAGAATACAATAAAAGAACATCCAAGAAGAGACTGGATCATCCATTCAGGTATTAAAATAAAGTACAGAATATGAATGATACATTTAAGGATTCATTACAGTGCTTTACATCCGAAATAGTGTTAAGCTGTTGTGCCATCAATTGAAAAGCAGATTTTCCAAGTCCACCAGCTGCTCCACAGGACAAAGGTGGGCAATCTCTCTCAGTACTATTTATAGTATTTGATAATGTACTGGAGGGTTAGCTATGAGCGCATTGCCAATTGCAGGCACAGAGTGACAACAGCAAACTGCCAGGTTTTGTTAATTACTGTGGTATAAAGTGATTTGGATCAAGATTTGTTACAGCTAAAATTTATTCTAGGATTTAAATATGACCCTAAATTTTACCTAGTTCCATTTCAGGAGAATCTGTGCACATGATAATGCAGATTTATGAAGGATTAAAATGCAATTACTTCAGTTAAAGCTCATATAGTTGGTCTGATTGAGGTACAATTTTGCCAATAGACCACCACAGTAATTACTTATAGCTTATATTTAGACTTGCAGGAGAAAAAAAGTTTAACATTTACATATTTTATCTATTTTTAATTTTTCTCACTATACTATTTCCTATGCTGAATTCAGTGAATTATAGATGGTTGATTAACAAATGATGAACCAAGTATAGAGGAAAACTTGCTTTGGCATCAGAGGATAGCAATTCATTTGAGTTTTGCCATTAAGTTCACCTCATTGGGTCACAGTTCTAACCCATGAACTGGATTCATATAAAATAAATTCTTTAAGAGACTTTAGCCTCTTGGCTATAGAAATATAGTATCATCCTGGCATATCTTCATTCACTCTTCTAACTGAATGACCACTCAGCAGAGTCAGAATTCAGCTTTATATAAAGAATATTAACTCAGGGTTCTACATGAAGAAAGAAAATTCAGGATTTGAGAACCTTGAGAAGGGAGATAATTATTGTTATTTCCAGTCTAGTTGTTGAAATTGTTGCTGCGAAGAAATGGCATGACCTATCAATGCGTAAGATATAAAACAAAAATAAAAGAAAAAGGAATAACAGTTTAATTTATATAGAAATCGAAAATATACCTATAATAAGACTAGCTTCTCGTAGTGAAGTGAGACTTCACTTACCAGAGAGGAGTTACAGAATAAAACTAGAAATTGTATAAATATGCACGCATCTACCAACTCATATGATAATGATTTTTATTTTGAACTTGAACTCTATTTTAATCTTTAAATTCAATAAAGAGAGAAGCAATACAAATTAGGAAATGCATGTATGTGTTTTATTATAGGTTTTTTTATGTTATATAGATTTTATTTTCTTTTAAAAGACATTATCATGAAACAGGTCTGCCTAAAGTTCTTTCCCCAACAGATGGCAGAATAGTGAGAGAAATAAAGATAAAATAACTAACTCAAGTTTACACAAGGTTTATAGTCTTGGAAAAATTTTAGTCACTCTTTTAAAACAACCTGTTGTTGTTATTGTTAAGTGCCATCGAGCCTTAGATGACTGATAGTCTCTATGAATGAAAGACCTGAATATTTGTATAACTTTCATGATTTCTCCAAGTTCATAGAGTTTCCGAAGGCAAGCTATTTCAGAAGTGGATGCCACTCCTGCTTCCAAGCTTGTTTTAATAGGTGAGCTCCACCAAAGCAACCTAGAGAGTACATAATATACATTCTGACATGATCTGTGCTAGGCCTTCAGGAAACACTAACGCAAAAGAATAATGGATAATGTTTTATTCCATGGCCTAACAGTCTATTGTCAAAAAGAAATTATAAAGAAATGTACAATGACTAGGGATGATAGAAGAAGTAATGATGCCTTTGAGCTGTGGTGCTGGAGAAGAATATCCATGGACTGCAAGGAAAATAAGCAGGTTCAACATAGACAGGATGAAACCAGACTTCTCCTTAGAGGCAAAGATTCTGAAGCTTTGTCTGACATATTTTGGGCATGTTGCAAGGAGGGACTAATACTTAGAGAGGAACATCATATTTGGGAGGGTGAAGGGACAGTGCAAGACAGAAAGATCCTTGGTGAGATGGATTGACTCAGGACTGGGAGAATGTAGATATATTAATCAGACACAAAAAAGTTGGCACAGGATAAGGCAGGGTTCAGAGTTGTTGTTGAACCACAAGTGACTGGACAGCATTTAACAACAACAACAAAGAAATGTAAAAGCTAGGAAAGAAAGGTTAATGTAAAGTCAAGAAAGATAAACAGTATTTCACTATTCATTGGTTAAGAAATTCTTTGATAAAGAATGAAGAAGCAGTTGAACTGGACTGTAATGTATTTGGGGAAAGAAAATGGCAGACTGAAGAGACAATACATTTTTTTATAAGTGCTTTAAACTTATTTATATGAATTAATGTCAGCTAAGTTTAACAGTGTTTGGTGGAGCTTCCTGATTAAAACAAGCTTGGAAGCAGGAATGGCATCCACTTCTGAAATAGCTTGCCTCCGGAAACTCTATGAATTTGGAGAAACAATGGAAGTCAGACACCTGCTCAGGTCTTTTGTTCATAGAGTCGCTATGAGTCGTCTATGACTTGACAATACTTAACAACAACAAAAATGAGAGATCTCTTTTGGCCTAGTGGATAGAAAGTGATGCTATCAAGCAAAGGTGGGTGATTTTAATCTGTGGCCCTCAGGCCTGGTTTTAATTGTTTTTGGTCAAACATTCTCTTAAGTGGTATAGCACTGGTCTTTGCATTTGCTGTACAGAAGTAACTTGTGTTTGCTGTGATGTTAAACACTGTGACACTGATGTGTCAAATGCTTAATGGTTTCCCATTTGCAAGTGCTTTAAACTTATTTATACTAATTGTTAGCTAAGTTTAACAGTGTTTAGTGGAGCTCCTTGATTAAAACAAGTTTGGAAGCAGGAGTGGTATCCATTCTCGAAATGGCTTGCCTCTGGAAACCCTATGAACTTGGAGAAACAATAAAAGTTATACAAGTGTTCTGATCTTCTGTTCATAAGGCATAAGGTTGCTATGAGTGGTTGACTACTTGATGGCACTTGACAAACAACAACAACAAGTTTAGTTAGGGAGTTTTTATAGCCTACCGGGTAAAGAGCTGAGCTGATAACCCAAAGAAAGAGGCTGAACCCACTAGCCACTCCACTAGATAAAAATAGCTATTTTCTTGTACGAGGTCCGTTATGAATCATTTCCAACTTGACTGGACACAAGTTTAAATTGCATTATCTCACATTTTATTTTATATTTCTTCTCTCTATTTTGAGAATATTTTAACTTCTTTTGTGATAGATGATTATTTTTCTATTTCCTTTTTTATATTTACACTAGTGCTTTACTAGAATACTCATACTAACTTCCTTATTTGATAGTACCAAGTATTAGGAAGAATAAAATAGTTTTTAAAACATCCTTCTGTTTCCTCTTCCTTTAACAAACAGGCAATATTCTTATCCTCTTGTTGATTGCTGGACTTTCAAATATACTATAATTACTTTGTTTATTAATTTTGGCAGTTATTAGAGTGTCAGATCACCAAATGATGCTTCATTTTAATGACAGCCTTAAACTATTGTTTATGTTAATAAATAAGGCTCCTCCTATTTGTGTTGCAATTTTCAATGACTTGCAACATTATGATGAAGGTTGAAAGACAATGCTGGAATAAAGTTTAAAAGGAACAAAGACATTTTCTAGGCACAAGTTCTCGTAATTAAAAAAATGAATTACTACTTCACTATTTTTACTGTTATTTTTCTATTCGTAAATACTATTAATTTGTCTTTTGGTGACCTTGTGCATGCCTATAACATCATTGGAAATGGTAAAAAAGTCAAAGTACTGTGATTAATGAAGAGACTGGAGAGAATTTAATACTTTACACACACACACACACACACACACACACACTTTCTATGTTTTACATGTACATATATATAATTGTGTAGTTTGGTTAATTTTCATTATTTTTTAAATTTCATTTTATGTTATTTTGCATCCTAATTTCTTATTAGTTTAATTCATGCATATTGCATTTCACACATTTTTTAATTCACATTATGTTTCATATGATTATTCCCATACCTTGTGTCTTATTAAATCAATCACGATCAATCTATATACACTATTACCCCATCATTTTAAGTCCCCAATGAATCTTTCAGGATTCTTTTCACCTCTTTCTCCACCTACAAAACTCTGCTTTCCCCTTCCCTTCCTTCTCCTCTTCCCTCTTTGAATCCTTGTACACATTCTACAGATCATCCTTCTGTTTTTTGCAATAATGATCTTTGTTTCCCTAATAATTTTTTAATTTTTAAATTTTCTACTAGTTTATTTACAAAATTTGAATACATTGTTTTCTTTTCCCTTTTTTCCTTTTTTTTGAATACATTGTTTTCAAGAACAAATTATTTCAATTTCCCTCAACCCCCCATCAAATTGTACAACTCCATCATTTGTCTTCCCTCCTTCTGCACATCTTCATCCCTCTGCTTTCAGCCTCACCCACCCCTCTTGGATCCTTATGCTCATTCTACAATAATGGTTTTATACTATATTGTGGGACTTAGTTCACTCAGCATAATGCTCTTCAGTTCCTTCCAAGTTAGGTAATAATTTACAAAATCATTGCTCTTGCATGCTGCATAGGATTCCATTGTGGGAAAGTACCATAATTTCTCAATTCACTCATTTTTTGTTGGACATTTGGGTTGTTTCCATGTTTTTATGCAGTATTTGTCCTTAGGAGACTAAGTTCACTCAGCACAATGTTCTCCAGCCTCTGTCATATTATATAATATTTTTAAAAATCATTGCTCCTGAGTTCTGCATAGTATTCCATTGCTTGAATATACTACAACTTATCCATTCATTTGTTGACAAACATTTGGGCTGTTTTCATTTTCTTCCTAATATGAATAATGCTGTTGCGAACATTAGTGTATAAATCTCCATTTATGTCTCAATTCTATTTTCCCTGGGTATGTTCCTAGCAATAGAATCATGAGTCACATGGAATTTCTATGTTCAGCTTTTTGAGGAAATGCCAAACTACATTCCAGAGTGGTTGTACTATTTTACAATATCACCAACAGTGTATAAGAGTTCCTGTCTCTCCACATCTTCGTCAACACTCGTTTGTCTGCTGTCCTGTTAAACTTTGTCACTACAACTGGGATGAGATGGTATCTCATTGTGGTTTTGATTTGAACCTCTCTGATTGTCAATTATTTTGAGCATTTCTTCATGTGTCTATTGGCCATCAGAATGTCTTCCTCTGTGAAAACTATTTTCCCTATTTTGTAATTTGGTTATCAGTCTTTTTCTTGTAGAGGCCCTGTAGTAGTCTATGAACTTTTTTATGAGACAAAAGTCTCATTTGTCTGAGATGGTATTGCCAAATGTTTTTTCCCAGTCAGTTGTTGTTGGTTTTAGGTGTTGAATTGAGTACCATTCGTTGAGATCCTATGAACAACAGATTTGAACCCTGTCCCACCCTGTGCTATCGTCACACTTGCTGATACATACAGCACATTGTGGCAGTCACCATGTCAATTTACCTGGTCAAGGGTCTTCCTCTCCTTCACTGACCCTCTACACACTTCCAAGCATCATGGCCTTCTCCAAGGAATAGCTTTTCCTAGAAACATGCATGTAGTGTGTGAGACGAACCTTTATCTTCTTTGAAGATCCTCAACTAGATGGAGTGACACTGTCTGCAAAAAAATTGGCTGGAATATGTCAGATATTGTGAGGACTACACAGGAGAGAGCAGGATTCAGATCTGTTGTTCACAGGGTCATTAAGGCCTGTACTCACTTTGATAGCACTTAATAACAGGAACAAAGGAGTTCTGAGGGCCTAAACCCAAGGCCTTATATCTCTGCCCACTTGAATACATCAGCAGTTCTGTAGGGGAAAGATGGGAAATCTCCTCTCATGCCATTTACAACCTCCATAAACACACTAAATTTTCAGATATGAGTTGATTCAAACTCAAATGCAATGAGTTAGAGTTTGAACAGATAATGATCTTGAACCTTTCTTTGCGTGCTTGTTGACCATTAGAATATTTTCTTTGTTGCTGTTAGGTGCCTGTGAGTCAACTGCAACTTACAGAGATGATATGAATAACAGATTGAGCTTTGAAGGTTTGCCCAGTGGAGAAGATTTTTGTTTTCTTTATATTAAGATATAATCTATGTTGACTGTGGGAGTCTTTCATCTTCTTCAGCAAGGACTGCAAGTGTTCTTGACTTCATGCAATCAAAGTTGTGCCACGTATAAGGCAGATTTTGATGTTGCTCTTGTTAAGTACTGTCAACTCAGAACTGACCCATAGTTGACCCGCCCACAGGTTTTCAAAGACAATTAATTGCATGGGGGGAGACTGCCTATCTTTCTCCCACGGAGCACCTAGTGGGTTTGAAATACATGCTTTCAGTATTAGAGCTCCCTCTAAAGAATCTTCATCTAATTCTGATGCAATATTCTTCTCCAATTCAGTTTACAGAATTATTTTTTCAAATACAGATTGAGTAAATATGGGGAAAGGATACAACTGTGATACACATATTTCTTTATTTTAAAACATACAGTGTTTCTTTGTTCTGCTTGGATAACTGCTTCTTGGTTTATTTGTAAGTTTCAAGTGAGCACAATTAAGTTTTCTGGAGTTCCTATTCTTTTCATATGATTTATACATTCAAAAAACTTTGCATCCTCAGTAAAACAAAAGAAAATATCTTTTTGATAGTCTCTGCATCTAGTCAAGATCCATCTGACATCATCAATTATATTCCTTATTCCATGGACTCTTTTGAACCCAGTTTGAGCTTCAGGCCGTCCTTGTGGATGTACTGTTTCAGATCATCGGTTGTTTTGTTTTTTACTTCTTTTAACTTAATATAAACTTTTTTAAAATACTGGTTTATTTACAAAGTTCCTATACATTGTTCTTCATACCAGATCTTTCCCATTTCCTTAATCCACCCTTCTCCTCACTCATCAAATTGTGCGACCCTATGATTATGCCTCCCACCCGTCCTCATCACTGTGCTCCTGCCCTTCCCTTAAATCTTCATACACATTTTACTAGTTATCTCTTTCTACAATGGTTTTGTACGGTATTTGTACTTATGGGACTGAATTAGTTCACTCAATATAATGCTCTCTAGTCCCTCTATTTAGGGAGTGGTTTACAAAATCATTGCTCCCATGCGCTGCGTAGTATTTCATTGTGTAAATACACCGTAATTTCTCAATCCATTCAATTTTGGTTAGACATTTGGGCTGTTTACAAGTTCTTGCTATGGTGAATAACACTGCTATGAACATTGGTGTATAAGTCTCCATTTGTGCCTCAGTTCTTATTTTTTCTGGGTATATTCCAAACAGTGAAATAGTTGGGTCACATGGAATTTCTATGTTCAGCTTTCTGAGAAAACGTCAACCTGTTTTCCAGAATAGTTGTAACATTTTACAATCCCACCAATAGTGTGTAAGAGTTCCTAATTCCAGTTTATTTTTAATAACCACCAATAAGCTAGATATTACTTGCATATGATGTTAATGATACAGTTTGATAATTTCCACACTCTGCTGGATCATCTGTTATTAGAACGGGAACAAATACAGATGTTTTCCAGTGAGTAGACCAAGTTGTTTGATCAATCTCGGATGGCAAAAGTTGGTAGAAATCGATTTCCTCTTCTTTGGCTCTGGTTGTTGAGCATATATTCGAATCATAGTGGTATTCACTGAACTTCCTTGTATGCATATGGGTATTATCCTGTCACTCATAATATTGTATTTCAAGATGCATCTAGAAATGACTTTTTAACTATGAAAGCAATCCCATTTTTCCTCACTTTTTCACCTCCAGCATAGTAGATCATATGACTGTCTGACTTAAAATGCCCCATGCCAGTCCATCTTATTTTGCCAATACTTAATATGCCAATCTTTAAGTGTTTGATTTCTCCCTTAACAATATCAAATTTTTTTACATTAGTGGCTCACACATTTCATGTTCCAACCACTAGTGTCTGCTTACAACTGTTCCTCTTCCTTTGTATGTCCATACTTGAAAACTCCACTTCTGTTGCCATATTACAATGTAAAGTCTTCTGTTAGTGACCTCTCCAAAGTACTGAAGAGTAACAATGTCATTCTGGAGACTAAGGTGCCCTTGACACAGGCCATGGTCTTTGCAATCACTTGCTATGCATCAGAAAGCTGGATAATGACTAGGAATGATAGAAGAAAAATTGATGCCTTTGAGCTGTGGTGTTGGAGAAGAGTAATATATCATGGCCTGCTAAGATAATGAACAGGTTTGTCTTGGAGAGGCTAAAAACAAAGCTTCTCCTTGGAGGCATGGATTCTAAAGCTTTATCTGACGTACCTTGGATATGTTGCAAGGATGGACCAGTCCTTGGAGAGGGATGTTGTGCTTGAGAAGATGGAGGGAAGACCCTCTATGAGGTGGATTGATTTGGTGACTGGGGAAATGAGGGTAGGTAGGTGTGTCAAAGACAGTGAGATTGGCACAGGACAGAGTAGAGTTTAGGGCTGTAGTCCATAGAGTTGTTATGAGTCACAGGAGACTCAATTGCACATAACAGCACTAACAGTTGGAGTTGTGCTCTTCAAAATTACTTGTCCTATGTTGTTTTGTTGCTAGGTGCTGTTAAGTCGAGTACAAGTCATAGTGACCCTACGAACAAAAGATCTGAATCCTGTTCTACTCTGTGCCATCCTGACACCTCCTGACACACTAGAGTCCATTATGACAGTCATTGTGTCAATTCACCTGGTCGAGGATCTTCCTCTCCTTCTCTAACCCTCCATCCTTCCCAGCATCATGTCCCTCTCCAAGGAATAGCCCCACCTAGCAACATGCCTAAAGTATGTGAGGCAAAGCCTCATCATTCTTGCCTCCAAAGAGCACTCTGACTGCACCCTCTCCAAGACATATTTGTTTGCTTTTTTGGTTGTCCATAGGATGTTTAGTGCTCTTCTCCAACACCATAGCTCAAAGACATCAATTATTCTGTCATCCATGTCCAGTTCTAAGATATATAGCAAGTAATTGGAAAGACTATGGCCTGATGGCTGAATTAAAGGCATTGGTAAAACACAAGGCCCCAGGAATCGATGTGATACTAATTGACTTGTTTCAACTAACAGATGTAGCCTTAGATGCACTTACCAGTCAATGCCAGGAAATTTGGAGGACAGCTGTCTGGCCAACCTATTAGAAGAGGTCCATATTTGTTCCCATACCTTGACCTATAATAGTCAGCATATCTAGTGTTGCATATATTTATTGAAACATGTCAATTTCTTTTTCGTCAGTTCTTGGTTCTTTAATTTCTGCCAATGTCTTCAGTGCCAATTGGAATTTTTTCATTGGTTCCTTTGGGTTATCTTTCTTATGCTACTTCCTGAAATGGTTTGGTGACATGTTATTTCAAAATATATTTCCCAACTTTAGATTTCTTCTTAACTCTTTTGAAAAAGGATTTAATTTTGGAAGAACTCAGTCATCTATGGTTTTGGGAGGTTTTTTGTAATCCAATTGCATAATAGATTGGTTTTTTCTTGCTATTGTTAGCTGCTGCCAAGTTTCACACAACTCATAAATATTCTATGGATATCAAGTCTGAATCCTGTCCTATTTTGTTCCATCCTGATAATTTCTTACACACCTGAGCTCACTGCTGCAGTCACTGTGTCAATTAATCTAATTGATGGTCTTCTTGTCTTTCACTGACGCTCACCCTTTCTAAACCCACTAGCCCTCATCAAGGGATGCCCAAGATATGTTGTATAAAACTATGATGCTTTATTTCCAAGGAGCATTCTGGCTATATTTTCTCCAAGACATATTTGTTCTTTTGGCAGTCTATAATATATCCAGTATTCTTCTCCAGCAACACAAATCAAAGGCATCAATTCTTTACTATCCTTATTATTTGTCTAGCTCTCATAAGAAGTGATTGAAAAGACCGTGGATCAGATGAGGCTTACTTTAGTCTTGAAACTGGCATCATTATTTCTTAGTAGTTTGGAGCATTCACTGATGTCAGACTCTCCCAATGTAAAATGTCTCCTGATCTCTTGACGGCTGATACCAAGGTTGATTGTGGATCCAAGTAAGATGACATTGTTGACAATTTCAAACTTTTTTTCTGTCATGTTGCTGTTTATTGGTCTAGTAGTGAAGTTTTTTTTCTTCTTGATGTTGAGAAGCAATCTATATAGAGGGCTGTAGTCTCACTTTCAACAAGCAAGTTTGTGCGATCTGCATAATGCAGGTTGTTAATAAAGTCTTCTTCTGATTCTGATGCTACATTCTTCCTCAATGAAGCCAGCTTCTTAAAGGATTTGCTAAGCATATACATTGAATAAATTTGTCTAGACTTTTCTTGACGATTTTTAGAATTTTAGTTTTTACAGTTTGGTACTTGATCTATCTGGATTTAGTGTTTGTGATGTGAGGTACAGATTTTCTGTCAATTTTGTGTAAATAGATATACAGATACATACAGAGTTTTTGTAAAATAATTTATTATCATAGTAAACCATAATAATCTTCACTATCTATAATAAGACAATTTGGTATCATTTGCCACATGATGAAAGTACATGCATTCTTTAAAATATTTCAGCAAAAGAATTTTTAAAAATATTTTTATACCAAGTCAATTAGAAAAAAGAAAATGTAATGGTGAATAAGAGGAGATATAGCAGCATAAAAATAGAAAACAGCATTTCTTTTAAGAAATTGTAATGACTTGTTTTTTTAAAGCAAGATGTAATATTTAATGTCATTTTCACAAAAATATGTGCATTTTAGGCATCTGAGTTGACAGTTGTGATGCAGATGAAAAATTATGAACTTTAAAAAGACAAGTGTGACACTTTTAGTTAAAGTTGAAATAATTGTTAAAGAGGGGAGGTAAACAATACTTCTAACTTATGAATAAATATTTGTAAGCTAAGGTAGTTTTAAGAGAAGGAAAATGGGAAAAAAGTATAAATGAGGTTGAATGTGAAGGAGTAACTTTGGATGCATGACTGCTGGATAACACTGTTCTCTCATCATTTAGTTAAAATGCCAACTTGTCACACCCAAGCTTCTAACTCTGTGAAACACTTTCCAGTGTCAACTCAATGAGTGGATTCTGGTTGATGTTAATGGAATTTTTATCAATTCCTCCAGTCATGTCTCCTTAAGACAATGCCCTTCAGTAGCACTTCCCTTTACAATATCACTCCAGATTCCTCTCCATGATCTGTGATCCTAACATTTAAACTGCATCTTTTCACACTGACCCAAAGTATTATTTTTCTCAATGTTTTTTTTAATATCTGTTTATAAATTTAAGTAGTTATGATTGCACATCTTTCCAGAGAATTTTATCAAAATTAACAGAACAGAGTCCTAGAAATGACTGATAGCACATCTTGTCCATTAATGAAAGAGTGAGGAGTTCAGATTTTATGAATTGCATATGGAATTAAAAAAAGAAAATAAAACAAACCGTCACAACCAAATACACTGCCAATGTATTGACTCTGACTTATGGCAACCATTCATCAGCTTTCTGAGGCTGGAAATCTTTACAGGAGGAGAATGCTTATCTTTCTATTGCAAATTAAATGTAGCAGTTGGTGGATTTCAAACACTAGTTAGTGGCACAATATGTAACATACTATTACTCTCCTTGTGGAGCCAAAAAGGTCTTGTTTTACACACACACACACACACACACACACACACACACACACACACACGTACTCACACACTTGAGTTGATAAAAAAAAATGATCTTACGTAAGGAAATGAAAAAATAAAAGGAGAATTCATCCCTTACCAAAATGCATATTAAGGGAAATACTATAGGTCTTTATAAATAGGCAACTCTGTAGATTGGTATGTGGTGGAAATTATCAGAAATTATTAATTTTTACCTTAATGTCTTCTCATTCTATATTAGTAATCAGTGAATGAACTAAAAGCTAGAAGACAATGGAAACAACCAACAACAGCTTTCAACGGGAATTTCTTCTCTTGGGATTTTCAGATCAACCTCAGCTTGAAAGGATCCTCTTTGTCATAATTTTGACTTTCTATGTCTTGAATCTTCTGGGAAACAGTGCTATCATATTAGTGTCCTACTTGGATCCCAAACTCCACACTCCCATGTACTTTTTTCTCAGCAATCTCTCCTGTGTGGACATTTGCTTCACTACCAGTGTTGCACCACAGTTGCTGGTTACCATGAATAAGAAAGACAAGTCTATGAGCTATGGTGGATGTGTGGCTCAGCTTTACGTGGCCATGGGCTTGGGTTCCTCTGAATGTATTCTCCTGGCAGTCATGGCTTATGACCGCTATGCTGCTGTCTGTAGACCACTACATTACACAACCATTATGCATCCTCAGCTTTGTGCATCCCTGGCCGGCATAGCATGGTTCAGTGGCCTTGTTACCTCCTTAATTCAGTGTTCCCTTACTGTTCAGCTACCTCTGTGTGGTCATCGCAAATTGGATCACATTTTCTGCGAAGTACCAGTGCTGATTAAACTAGCCTGTGTGGACACCACTTTCAATGAGGCTGAGCTCTTTGTGGCCAGTGTGGTCTTTCTAATTGTACCTGTGTCACTCATCCTAGTATCCTATGGTTTTATAACCCAAGCTGTGCTGAGGATCAAATCAGCTGCAGGTCGCAGGAAAGCCTTTGGGACTTGTTCTTCTCACCTGGTTGTGGTCATCATTTTCTATGGGACAATAATCTTTATGTACCTTCAGCCAGCAAAAAGTAGCTCCAAAAATCAGGGAAAGTTTGTCTCCCTTTTCTACACCATAGTCACCCCACTTTTAAATCCTATTATCTATACCCTGAGAAACAAAGATGTGAAAGGGGCCTTGAAGACACTGGTAATGGGTAATGCTTTGGGGTCAGAAAAGTTATAAGACTAATCTTAGAAGATTATATGCTAAATAAGATTGTCTTGTACAATATCACTAAGAATATAAGGGGCTAACTTACTTGAGTGCTGGTTCATATAATAAAACTCTGTTGTTGTTGGTTCCACTGAGTTGAGTACTATTCATGTTATTGTTGCCATGTGCCATTGAGTTGACTGTGACTCCTAGTGACCCTATGCACAATAGCTTTGAACCCTGCTGTATTCCGAGCCAATGGGACTCGGTGTGGGTGAGATTGGTCCAGGACGGGGCAAGTTTCACACCTATTATGCATAGGATTGTTATGAGTCAGAAGAGACCCGGCACATAACTACAATATGAGGGAAACCATGGCATCAGGATTAGAGGAAGACAAATGAGCAACCTGTGTTATTAGATGACACAACCTTGCTTGCAGAAACTGAAGAAGACTTGAGACATTTACAACAGAAGATCATAATCCCACAGATGGTAGCTTCGCCCCATTGGCTCCTCAGCCAAGCACATACACCAAATGTCTGAACCTGCGGTTCCTCTCGTACTGAGCAGGATTCTTACCGTAGTAACTGCGAAGGCAGAAGTACACAAGGCAGACCATAGGCTGATGGACACACAGGATGAAGCTCCCAGAGGAACCAAGAAAGAATGCTTTGAAAGGAAATGGTCAGGGATGCTGATGAAGGAAAGACAGAAACTCCAATTTCACTTCAAGTATGTTAATATCTACCGTTATCACATTATCATTTAATCCCCCTTGTGATCCCTGTGAAGCAGTATATTAAGTGTGGTGCTATTAACAAAAGGATCTGCATTTCAAATCCATCATCTTCTTTGAGTGAGAAAAATTGGCAATCTTTTTCTATCAGGATGTTTAAAAAATCCAAAGGGGGATTTTAATGAGTGTCTTTATATATACAACTTATAAACTATTATCAAACTGTTGATTTCTCAAATTTTCAATATAAGTTCATGGCCACATATTTTAGGAGCGTACATCTAGATTTTTATATTATTTTTGAGATATATGACACAATATATAGTCTCTCTTCAACTCTTAGAGATTCCATAAACAACACACCGGAACCCTGCCCTATCCTGTGCCATCTTCATCATCTCTGGCACTCTTGAGCCCATTGCTGCAGTCACTGTGTCAATCTATTTTGTCAGGAGTCTTCCTTTTTTTGCTAGTCCTCCATCTTTCCAGGCATGATATCTATTTTTAAGGAATAACCTCTCCTAGTTGCATGTCCAAATTAATAGAGATTAAACTTCCCCATTTTTGCCTCCAAGAAACAATCTAACTGCACTTTCCAAGTTATTGATTTGGTTTTTTTTTTAATCCATAGCATACCCAGTACTCTTCTACAACACCACAACTCAAGTACATCAACTTTATTCTGTCATCCTTGTTCACTGCCCAGCTTTCCCTAGTCAGTGATTGAAAACACCATGGCTTGAATAAGGTGTTCCTTAGTCTTCAAACTGATGTAGTTTCTCATCAGTATTTTGAAGAGGTTCCCCTGACAATCAACTTGCCCAACGTAATATACCTATTGATCACTTAACTGTTGGTACTAAGTATGTTGATTGTTGACTCAAGCAAGATGAAATCATTGACAACTTCAATCTTTTCTTCATCTATTATAGTGTTGCCTATTGACCCAGTGGTAAGCACTGTTATTGTCTTGATGTTGAAAATGCAACCATAGCAGAGTCTGTAGTCCTTGATCTTCTGCAACAAGTATTTCAAGTCCTCCTCACTTTCAACAATCAAAGTTGTATCATCTGCCTAATGCAAGTTGTTGATAAGCCTTCCTCTGATCCTGATGTCATGTTCCTGTTCATAGAATCCAGCTTCATGAATTATTTGCTCAGCAAATACATGGAATACGTATGGAGAAAGGTTACATCCCTGACACACACCCTTCCTGATTTTATACCATGCAGTGACTCAGACAACAACTTCTTTATCTGTGCATAGATTTTGCACGAAGACGATTAAGTGTTCTAGAATTCTCATTCTTAATGCTAGCTATAGTTCATTATGATCCACAAAATCAATTGCTTTGTACTCACTCAACTAGACAGCACTTAACAATAGTCTCTCTTGTTACTAGATAAAAGTCCAATACAAAGACTTTTGTATTAAAATGTGTACCCCACAGTTTATAAACATTACATTTATTTTGAAGGGTTGGGGTTTTTTGTTGGTTTGGGTTTTTGCTTTTTTTTTTTTTCAGTCAGAGCAGATTTCCTATTTTGGATATTGCAGTAAGAATATTCAGGATTCAGATTAAAAAAGCTACCTGAAGCATAGTGTACACTGAATCCATGACTAAAATAATAATTAAATATCACCGGTACTGTGACTGTAAACCAAAGAGCACATGCTTTTTGTGCCTGTTAAAAATGACTCAAGACTTGGATAGGAATGAGGTTTCATTCGGAAAAGGAACAGTGATCACAGTGACATAGTACTAGCAGAGGTTGATGTATTGTTTGAAAAGGAAATACTCTGAAGATGAAAAGACATGGAGTAAATGAGGAAAGTGTGATAAGCTAACTGGATATTGTTGAAAAATACATCTGCAACTTTAGTGAAACACCTCGTTGCCTAACAAGCAGAACTTCTTGCAATTCTTCCTCCTTACTGTTGGTTTGGGGTTTTTTTAATGTTTTGTAAAATGCTTACATTCCAACAACTGCTTGAAAGAGAAACATCTTCTGAATCCTCAGTGTCACAAGTGAAACAAACCCTTTCTCTTCTATGTCAAGGAGACATCTTGTTTTTTTTGTTGAGGTCCCTGTTGAGTCACCTGTGACTCATAGAGACCCTACGTTACAACAGCCCTAAACCCTGCTCTATCCTGTGCCAATCTTATTGTCTCTGATACATCTACCCTCAGTACCCCAGTCACTGACTCACTCCATCTCATCGAGGGTCTTCCTCTCTTACACTGTCCCTCTGCTCTCCCAAGCATAATGTCCCTCTCTAAGAACTGGTGCTACCTTGCAACATGCCCAAAGTAGGCCAGACCAAGTTTCAGAATCCTTGCCTTCAAGGAGCAACCAAATTTCACCCTCAGTAGGATGAACCTATTTGTTCTTTTAGCAGTCCATGGTATATTCAATACTCTTATCCAGCACCACAACTCCAATGCATATATTCCCCTTCTATCATCTCTAGCCATTGCTCAGCTTTCTGATTCATAATAAGTAATAAGATTATGGCCTGGATTAGGTGCACCTTAGTCTCCAGAAAGACAACATTGCTCTGCAGTACTTTGGAGAGGTCTCTGACACCAGACTTTCCCAATGCAATTTGTCTTTTAATTTTGACCTATTTATAAGAATTGCACCATTTAGAAATACCCATCACATCCTCACCTTTCTTTTTATTTGCTTGAAAATTACACAGTTAGTTAGGATGTGGTTTAATAATTTTTTTATAATTCATTTCATGGCATTGATAAAAATTTTCACAAAGTTTTAGCTTTGTAATTTTTTCCATTACATTTGCTCCATTTGTTTTTATTCCATTTTTCTAACTTCCCTTTTCCTAACTGTCCATTTGATCTAATATAGTCGAGAGCTTAAGGGTCACATTACTCATGACTGAATCGTGGTTGCCAGCTCAGTGATCCAAAATCTCTGTAAATGTTTATTAAAAGTATGAAAGGGGGAAAAAAGGTTTTTTTTGGGACTAAGTCTCATAGATTTCTTTATTCCTGGTCAGCCCAGTATATCTAATTGGTTGCTTGGGTTTTTTCCCCCCAGGAATTTAACTTTGTTACCCATTTTTTATCCCATTCTTCCTAGGATTTTCTATTGTGCACCTAGTCAAAACAGTTGGTGATGGTTATCAGACACACTCCAGTACTTCTGGTCTTGGGTTGGACAAGGCTATGGTTCGTTTCAGGCACCATTCCTGTTGATAAATTTCTTTGACCTTTTGGTTTCCTTCATTCTCTTTTGTAACAGAGGAGTAGGAGCTAATAACTGTCTACTAGTACTAGTTACCAATGCTTTTTCACTTTTTTTTTTTTGCTTTTTCGTTTTTAGACACACATGAAGGATATCAGACTTTTGTCATATTGAAGTCAGACATGATCATCTGACTTGCTTGTCACATGAGAGAAAGTCCTGTTTGTAATTGTAGAAATAAGAATTGAATAATTTGAAACTGGTTTTCCAACCTTATTTTCTGTCATAAAGACCCATATAGGAACGGAGACTCCATAAGAACAAAGCAGCTTGGGACCCTTACCGGCAAGGAGAAAATTGCAACCTCAGAGTCACATGAAGGCACCCTGGATTTACTATGTGCAAGAAACAAGCCTGCCTATTGTGACATAGTGCTCATGAATGCAGTAATTTCTTAATGCCTTGCTACTTATCTTGATTAATATATTAATTACAACTTTACCAGAATATCACACGAAAAAAGGTCTGGTGGGTAATGAGATGTGCTATTAATCCAAAGGCATACAAACTACTTCATGGGAGGAAGATGAGCAGTCTTCTGCATGATTTACAGCCTCTGAAAACACAATTCAGGGTCAGTTTTGAGTTGGTTCCAACACAACAGTACATAATAACAACAACAACAGAAAAATATTTTAGCAACAACACTAAGCCAACTGATTTAAATACAGTTCTCCATCAATGTCATTTTGAGGTATCTTCTTTAAGTAACTCATGATAAAAACACATGACAACCATCTCAAAGACTCTAAATCAAATAAAAATATAAATATTGCTGCTGTTGTTATGTGTCATTAATTCTTCACAACTCATAGCATCCTTATGAATAATAGCTGGAAACCTTGACCTCACCTGCATCATCCTTGCAATTTCTTGTCATGCTTAAGTGTATTATTGCAGACACACCATTGCTCTTGAGTACTTTAGAGAGGTCCCTAACAGACTCTCCCATCACAAAATGCCTTTTAATTTCCTGGCTTCTGGTGCCAAGAGTGTTGATTGTGGAGCCAAGCAAACTAAAGCTGTGAACAATCTCAATCTCTTCACCATCCATCCTGATGCTGCCAATTGCTCCTGTGGTGAGAATCTTTGTCTTCTTGATATTGAGCCTCAATTCATATTGAGGGTTGCAGTCCCTGACCCTCAGCAGTAAGTGCTTCAGGTCCTCCTCAGTTTCAGCAAGCAGGGTTGTGTCATCTGCACAACGCAGATTGTTGATAGATCTTCCACCAATCCTAATGCCACATTTCTCCTCATAGAGCCCAGCCTCCTGCATGATCTGTTCTGCATACAGGTTGAAAAGGTATGGATACAGGCCTAATCCCTTCCCCATTTTGAACCATGCAGTGTTTCCTGAATGCTCTGTTCTGACGATGCTTTTGAGCTTTGATGTTGGAGAAGAGTGCTGAGGGTACCATGAACTGCTAAGAAAACAAACAGATTCATCCTGGGGAGTGTTAAACCGGGCTGCTCCTTGGAGGCAAGGATTCTGAGGCTCCATCTGACATACTTTGGACATGTTGTAAGGAAGGACCGGTCCTTGGAGAAGGACATCATGCTTGGGAGGGTGGAGGGCAGGCACAGTAGGGGAAGGCCCTCTGGGAGGTGGATTGATTCGGTGACTGGGGCAATCGGGATGAGTGTGTAGTAGACAATGAGATTGGCACAGGACAGAGCAGAGTTTAAAGCTGTTGTACATAGGGTCACTATGAGTCGCAAGCGCCTTGATGGCACATAACAACATGTCAATCCATCTTGTCTTCGTCTTTGTTTACTGATTTTTTTTCTTTTTCACTGATATTTTAAAGCAGAGTATGGATATCTTTTATAATTTCTTGCAAGTGTGTAGCATCTTTTTTATTTCTTTCACAAAGTGACTAAAAAGCAGGTTCTCAAAATGTAGTAGCATTATTGCTGTTATGAGCCTTTCAGTCAAGAACTCAAAAATCACAAATCACTGATTCGACTTCTTTCGCTGATCACCCATCTTTCCAAGCATGATGCACAATGTATTAAAGCCTAATGGAAATTTCCAATTTGATTTTGCTTTGAAATTGCTGTGCTAAATTACTAGAAATACACTAAAAAAAACTTAGTTTTGATTTAAGTAAAGTGTATTTCTATTCTAAAATAATAAGGGAAATACATAGAGTACATATCAGATACTAGCATTTTCTAAAATTTATTTTTTTTAAATTAGAGTATACTTTATTGCATAGATATAAAAATAAAGTTGATGGACCCTGTAATAAAATTATAAACTACAGATTAATTATTTAGGCTCAAGCCATGATCATTTCAATCACTTGCTATGCATCTGAGAGCTGCACAATGAATAAAAGTTACAGAAGAAGAATTGATGTCATTGCATTATGGCATTGGGGAAGAGTCCTGAATATCCCATGAACTTCCAAAAGAACAAATAGACATGTCTTGGGAAAAGTACAGCCAGAGTGCTCCTTAGAAGTGAGGTTGGAGAAACTTACTGTCATAAAATTTGAGCATATATTTAGGAAAGGCTAATTCCTTGGAAAGGGGGAAGGTCAGCAAAAGAAAGGAAGATTTTCAACCTGATGCATTGACACAGTAACTGGTCCAGGGGTGTCGTAGAGGAAGAGGATGTTATTCATATAGTGGCTGAGAGTTATACTCAACTCAATGGCATCTAATAACAGCAAAAGAAGCAATAGATTAAATTACAAATGACATATAGAGACCACTTTGTCTTAAGGAACAAACCAGGCATGCTTCTTCTGGATTCACATATATTAGAAGCAGCTCACTGCAGCCACTTTATCTTCTGAAATACCCCAAATGACCCCTAACATATACCCACACATACATCCGTATATAAAACACAACAATAATTTATTTGCTCCCACGTATTATTCTCATAGTCAAATAATAAAGGAAAGATTTGCATACACAGGAAGTTCATGGAGAGATGAATACTCAGTTGCTTGCTACTTCTTAAAGGTTCAACTATTGTTTTTGTTGTTAAAAATAATATTAGTTTTTCCAAATAAATTACATAACAAATATCTAACTTTGTCATGGTTGTTACTACATGCTATCAAGTAGATTACTCATGACAACCTATAGAATAGATCTGAATCTTTTCCTATCCAACCCTATTCTCATGATCTCTAACATGCTCAAGTCCATTGTTACTATTACTGTATCAGTTCATCTCACTATAGACCTTCCCCTCTTTCTCTTTTCCTTCAATTTCCCCAGTATGACGTCTTGTTCAAATATACTCTTAAGCACTGACTACATGTCAGATGGTATTAATTTAAAAATATCCTTAATAAGAAGACATAAATAATTATAATAAAAAAGAATAAGATAACAATTATGTCTTTTGGACTCAACCCACTCTTTTAAAAGAAATATTTCATAGGTAATTTCTCCTTATATTCTTGAAAAGAACATAAGAAGAAATAGTAATTTTAAACTTATTTTTAGTCCAAAAGGTTATCTAATTTCTTCTTTGCCTCATGCGCTTCTTCAACAATCTTTGTAGAGCTTCTGTTACCTCTTTGTTCCTTAAGGTATAGATAAGAGGGTTCAACAAAGGTGTAAGTACAGTGTAGAAAAAGGTTATGAATTTTCCATGTTCAGAAGCAAAGTTGTTTTTAGGATCTGTGTAAACCATTGCCACAGTTCCATAAAACATAAAGACCACAAGAAGATGGGAAGAGCAAGTAGCAACGGCTTTTTGCCTCCCCTCTTCTGACTTGATTTTCCCCACAGCTTGAGCTATGTAGCCATAAGAAGTTAGAATCAACCCTACAGGCAGAATGGTAAGAAGAACAGCAGCAATGGTGATCTGTAACTCATTGAAGGAGGTGTCTCCACAAGCTAGGCGAATGAGGGCAGGTACCTCACAGAGAAAGTCATCTACTTGATGGTGAGAGCAGAAGGGCAGCTGAAGTGTAATTGTAGATTGGATCAGAGATTCCATGAGACCAGAGAGCCAGGCTATAAAGGCAAGTTTCCAACAGAGAGGAGGGTTCATGATGATGGTGTAGCGCAGTGGCTGGCAGACAGCAACATAGCGGTCAAAGGCCATCACCACCAGCAAAATGCATTCTGTGGCACCAAGGTAGACAAACACAAAGAGCTGGATGACACAACCTGTGTAAGTGATAGTCTTTTTAGGACCCCACAGATTTGACAACATTTGGGGCAATGTGGTAGTGGTAAAACAAAGCTCTAAGAAAGACAGATTGCTAAGAAAAAAGTACATTGGTGTGTAGAGACGAGGTTCTACACAAGAAAGCAGAATGATTATCAAGTTGCCGAAGATGATCATGACGTAGAAGAGTGACACAACCCAGAAGAGAACTTTTTCCAGCTGAGGCCATTGAGAGAAGCCTATAAGAATAAATTCTTCTGGGAAACTTGTGTTGGTTATTCCTTTTGCTTTTGGCATTGTTGTTATCATCTCCCCTCAAGTCATTTATGACTCATAACATCCTTAAGACTATGTCTTGCCTTATCCTGAGCCAGTCTCCCTGTCACCAACATACCTAACCCCATTGCCACAATCATTGTTAAATCCATTTCCTCCATGGCTTTCTTCTCTTGTTCTGACACCATTAGAATTAAGATATATTTGTGAAAACTTAGCAAACTCAGTATGGAGAAAGACTCTTCCTGTTTATTTACAGAAGCCAAACTTTATAAATTGACATATTATTAAGACAGACTAGTGGCCATTTTTCTTTACATTTAACAAATAGCAGCATAAGTCTATATTGTAACATTAAAGGGTTATGTGGAAGATACTATCTCTTTAAAACAACCTTGAAAATTTGTAATAGAATATCTCTAATGAATGACTTCTCAATTTACAACATTGATATGTTCCAACAAGATTTTCCTTTCAACCCTGTAGCATTTGGTGCTTTAAAATAAATGAAGTGAAATGTTAAACATTCAACTTTACCTTTCAAGACATAATTCACCAAAATAAATGGGTTTTATTTGGTAATGTTAATAATGAAATGTAAAATGGAGATTTTCCGACAAACAAATCTCTCAGCTCACATTAGGCAGCATCACAGACTGTACAGTGACGAAGAAGTCTTTCTTCAGGTATCTGCAGAAGCACCTACATGTAGAAAACACACTAGTTTTTAAATGGAGCAAATGTGCTTTAGGTTTTTAGTAAACAACTTAAAACTTCCAAATCACTGCTATTATTTACAGATGTTAATACTAATTTCCATCCAAGAGTGTTCCGAAGAGTGATGATATGGTGGTGCTGTGCACCTTTATGTTGACTATGATGACTATAGACCCTATAATTTCCCATCTCAAAGTATTTGCGAGGGTATAATTTTTATGGGAGCAAATGGTCAGATATTTTCTTCCATTGAGTACCAGACGGGTGTGAACACTATCTCTTGTTATTGTGAAAGTATTTAAACACTGTGCCTTTTGTGTATTGAAATAATGTACTAAACTGATAGTTTAGACTGACAGTTTTAAACTGACAGTTGGTAGAGTTTTTACTTAGAGTGACCCTCCACTCGTTTTCTGAGGATGTAAACTTTTATGAGACTAAACAACATACTAATATTTGCTAACGTTTAGCTCACAACACTAGACACTAAAAAATCTAAAAGGACAGAAAGTGTGAAAATTTTATTTAATTTTTATCCTTTTTTTATTTAATATTATTATCTTCAATGATCAATAAGGAATATAATTTTTTTCATCCAAGAGTTACTGTTAAATATTAGAAATTACTAAAACTGACAAAAAGATAACATTTGTGATTATTCTAACACTTTGACTCATTGACGTGCAAAATATAACAAAAATAATTACAGAAACATTAGACATTCATTTAAAGAACATTGTCATGGAATATTTCTTTTCTGATTTCCACAAATGGTCTAGTAATTCACAAGAAATTAACAATTTTTGAGGTATATGCAATACATGTTATTCTTTGAAAGAAAACTGAGTCACAAGTTGTGAAACCTAGATTCTGAAAGTGGACAAAAATATACACCTTTATGGAATTCTATGATGGCCACCCCTATTCAGCATGAATTTCATAGAGAGTAATAATGGAAGATTTGAAAAATAGAGTAAGACTGTTTCACAAAGAGCAATTGGTGAAATGCTTTTTTCTTGCTGAGAAAAAGAGTGTCAGTCCCAGGAAGGTTGACTTGAGGAGTGGGGCCTGGGGAGTGGTTGCTTTTACAGACAGGGCATCATTTTCTCAGCTGAACTCAGCATACTACATAAATTGTTATAATTGTTCCTCTAAACCTATTGGAAGATCTATCAACAATCTGCGTTATGCAGATGACACAACCCTGCTTGCTGAAACTGAGGAGGACCTGAAGTGCTTGCTCCAGAGGGTCAAGGACTGCAGCCTACAATATGGATTGAGGCTCAATGTCAAGAAGACAAAGATTCTCACTACTGGACCAACTGGCAGCATCAGGATGAATGGTGAAGAGATTGAGATTGTTCACAGCTTTAGTTTGCTTGGCTCCACAGTTAACACTCTCGGCACCAATAGCCAGGAAATTAGAAGACGTATTGCCATGGGAAAGTCTGCTGTTAGGAACCTCTCCAAAGTACTGAAGAACAATGGTGTCTCTTTGGAAACTAAGGTGTGTCTGATACAGGCTGTGGTCTTTGCTATCACTTGTTATGCATCAGAGAGTTGGACAATGACTAAGGAGGATAGAAGGAGAATTGATGCCTTTGAGCTGTGGTGCTGGAAAAGAGTATTGAAGGTACCATGGACTGCTAGGAAAACAAACAGATTCACCCTGGAAAGGGTTAAACTGGGCTGTTCCTTGGAGGCAAGGATTCTAAAGCTCTGTCTAACATATTTTGGACATGTTGCAAAGAGGGACAGGTCCTTGGAGAGGGACATCATGCTTGGTAGGGTGGAGAGAGCACAGAAGGGGAAGGCCCGCTTTGGGGTGGATTGATTCAATGACTGGGGTAATCAGGATGGGTGGGTCAGAAACGGTGCGATTAGCACAGGACAGAGCAGAATTTAGGGATGTTGTACATAGGTTTGCTATGAGTCACAAATGACTCGACGGTACATTACAAAAACAACAATTTATTTTTCTGAAAGACACACCCAATTAATGACAGAAACAACCGTATGTTTTCATTACACTGTTCCATGTCTTCAGTTCAGTTAATTTTGACAAAGAGTTTTATTTTGTATGCATAAATTCATGTGACTCAGAAAGCAATAGTATCTGGTATTTGGGCAAGAATTTTCACTTTTTATTTTGTTGTTATATCCCATCAATTCACTTGTGACTCATAGTGACCCTATGTACAAGAACCCTAAATCCTGCTTTATCCTGTGCCAACCTCACTGTCTCCGACACACCTACTCCCCCTACTCCAAACACATCAAGGGTCTTCCTCTCCTGAGCCATCCTTCCACTCTACCAAACATGATTTCCCTCTCCAAGGGCCGGTCCCTCCTTGCAACATGTCCAAAGTATGTCAGGTGAAGCTTCAGAATCCTTGCCTGCAAGGAGCAGCCCAGCTTTACCCTCTCCAGGACAAACCTGTTTGATCTCTGATTCAACACTCTTCTCCAGCACCACAGTTCAAAGGCATCAATTCTCTATCATCCTTTTGCTTTAAAAATATCACGTTACTGATTGAAAATAGTTCTGCTATGCAAAAATATGTAGGATGCCACTTATATGAAATATCTAAAACTGACAAATACATAAAAACTGTCTGTATTAAAGGAAGTATAATGAGATTTTCTTTTAGATGCAAGGATGGTCTAACTTCTCATTTATTTCTGGCCATACAATGTCGTATCATATAATTTAGTTTTTCTGATGTTGTTGTTCCCTGATGTTCAACTGTAGATGTTCCACTTTATGATTTATTGTTAAAAATGCATAGAAAACTGAAGAATAGTACTTTACTGCAGGTAATATAGAAAATTGAAAAGGAAAAAAACCACACCAAAAATATGTAGTATTAAGCTTGTATCAGACCTAATTTAGGAGAAAGTTGGCTGAAGGTAAACCATTATAAGTCAAGATCTAACTACAGTGTACCTTTTGCATTCAAGTAGTCAGATTTCTTTCTGTCAAGAACCTATCATAGATAATGAGTAATATTTCATTCAATATCTGGCTACATATGTATACTTTATCTGCAGTAACATTGATAATCATCTATATTTCCTCTCTATAATTCAGTAAGTAAAAAAGTAAGTTCCCATGGAGAATTTAATTTTAATTATTTTCTCATTCATATATTTTTTATATTTACAAGTAATCTAAAAATTTTTTCAAACATCTATAATCTGATACTCTGTTTTCAGTTGGTCATCTGAATAATTAATAAAATATTGCTATACATAATAGACTTGTAGCTTTGCTTTCAACTGTGATTTGTGTAAATTTCTCTTAATATAGTTTATCTAGTTATATGATTTGGGGGTATCTTTTCCCTGTTTTAGAATTTCCAAGTTTCTTTATCATGCATAACATAGATTAGGTAACTCTTTATTTAAACACTTATTTTCATTTGAATTTTGTAACTTTGTTTTGGATATGCAAACTTTTAACCAGTATGGATTTTTGTTGGTTTTTATAGCTTTTATTGTTTTTTTTTTCAGTGTGAAAGTATAATAGAAAATTCATTCCTGTTTAGCTACTGAATTTTCAAAGCAATTCTGCTGAAAACTCTTTCTCAGTACAAAGAATTCAGATGTCTTATTGCTTATAATATATAAACAGGAGAGCTTTGCTAGAAAATAGCTACATATCAGTAAATAATCCAATACATAATTCTTTAGATCTTCCTATTTAGATGAGGGATTCTTAAGTTTTACTATGATGTTACGAGAAATAGAGATAAAATTCTACAACTATTCAGTCATAAAAGTTGTGAACATTTGTGTTTGTGTATACGTCTCTTTGAGTAAGCATTTTAACGTCCAAATTCTATAACCAACTTTCAATATCAGGTCCTTGAAACAAAACAGAACAATAATAATTTGTGCATCATCATTTAAATTGTGCATCAATACATTCCACAAATCTCAAAAGAATTCTCAAATCCAAGGAAATGCTGTACCTTCTGAATCGATGCATTTCTAATATTTCATTTATTTTTAGCGTTTTTACCTTAGAAATGGAAATGGCTAGCCTGGCTACGAATGCAGGTCGGTGGTAGAAGTGGAAAAACATAAACCTACTTCTCAGGGCTCACCTGCAGAGTGACAATTGTGTCTGTCTGGAATTCAAGGCCTTATCACAGGCTTTCCCACTTTGAGTGACTCTTCCATTTAATTCCTGATGTTGTATATATATGAGGAAATGGGAAAATGTGGATGACCGCTTTTATCCCATTGAGAGAGAAGCCATAGAGAACACAGAAGGTACTGGGCTCCTCAGGAGATCCCTGATGCCTTTTATCACAGTAACTAATTACCTGCCAAAGTTCAAGTGCTAAATCCTTGAGAAGAAAAATATTCTTTACATATTTTTAATAAATAACCTTAAACATTAATAATATAAAATAATAACATTTTAATCACTCTACTATTTAGTTTCCCCAGTTAAGATAATTAGACACTCAATGCATTGATTATACATGATTAAATACTATCAAACAAATAGATTGGGAAATTATGGTACATTCACACAATGGAATAGTGTGCAGCACATAGGAGCAATGATTTTGTAAATTATTACCTAACTTGGGAGGGACTGGAGAGCATTATGCTGAGTGAACTAACGCAGTCCCACAGATAAATATTGTTTAAAATCATTATTGTAGAATATGTATAAAAATCCAAGAGGGGTGGGAGAAGCTGGAAGCAGAGAGATGTGGATGTGCAGGGGGAGGGGGAGGATTAATCGTCAGGTTGTACAATTTGAAGGGTGGGGGGTGAGGGAAATTGAAAGAATTTGTTCAAATTTGTATTCAAATAGAAAATAGCAAAAAATTATTATCCATAATTGCTTTTGTTTATAATTTTTAAATTTTTGTTGAGACTATGGTATATGCTCCTCTCTATGGTAGTCACTTGAGATACTATAAGGAGAATACTATAAGGAGAAAAGAAATACTACATAAAATTAAGACTAGCATAGTAGTAGTAGTAGCTGTTGTTATGTGCCATCCAGTTTCCTGCTACTCATACTGACCCTATGTACAACAGCTCTGAATCCTGCCCTATCCTGAGCCAGTCTCACTGACACCCACACACCTAATCCAATCACCTCAGTTATCATGTCAATCCATCTCATCTGTGGTCTTCCTCTCCTGTACTTTCCTTCTACCCTTCCAAGCATGATGTTCTTCTCCAAGGACTGGTTTTTCCTGGACATGTGTCCAAAGTGTATGAGACGGAGCTTCAAAATCCTAGTCTCCAAAGGGAAAGTTGGTTTCACCCTCTCCAAGACAGATCTATTTGTTTTCTTGGTGGTCCACGATAGGTTCAAGACTCTTCTCCAGCACCACAACTCAAAGGTATCAATTCTTCTGTCATATTTAGTAATTGTCCAGCTCTCAGAAGCATACATAGTGTATAAGATTATGACCTGGATCAAGCATACCTTAGTCTCTAGACTAATGTCATTGCTCCTCCGTACTTTGGAGAGGTCCTTGACAGTACACTTCCGCAATGTAATTAATCTTTTGATTTTTCTGACTGCTGGTGCCAAGGGCATTGATTGTGGAGCCGAGACAAGAAAGCCGAAATTGTTAACCTCAATCTCTTCTCCATACATCATGAAGCTTCCTGTGGTAAGAATCTTCTTCTTTTTGATGGTTATCTTCAATTCATACTGAAGACTAAAATCCTTGACCTTCTGCAGTAAAAAACTCCACGGCCTCCTCAGTTTTGACAGTTATATCATCTACATAGTGTAGGTTATGGATGAGTCTTCCTCCAATCCTGATGCCACACTCCTCCTTATAAAGTCTGGCATCTTGAAGGATCTTTTCAAAGTATAGATTGAAAAGGTATGGAGACAAACACATCCCTGATACACTTATCAATGTGAAATAAGTAGTATGCAATGTTATAAAACTCAATATAGAGAATAATAAGTTCTACGAAATATATACCAAAGAGAACAGCAATTCTTACAATTAAGTTTTAATGCTGAAGGATAAAGAGTTACGTATTATCAAGTCAGTTTTAACTGAGAGTGACCCAGTATGCAACAGAATGAAATATTTAATTCTGATCCATTCTCATGATCTCTGTTGTGTTAGGGTCACTATGTCAATCCTTCTCCTTGAGGATCTCTCTCTCTCTCTCTCTTTCTTTCTTTCTGACACATTGCTTTACAAACATGATATCTTTCTCCAGAGACTGGACTCTTCTGTTCTGACAATGTAATCAAAGTATGTCTGATTAAGTGTCACCATTCAATATTCTAAAGGGCATTTTAAATGAATTTCAAACAAGAAGCTTTGTTTTTGGGCAATCTATGGTATAGTCAATATTCTTCATCAGTATCAGAATTCAAAAGTGTCAATTCTTCTCTGGTTTTCCTCATTTATCATCCAATTTACATGTAACTATGAAGTAATCGAAAATAACAAGACTTCAGTTAGAAACACCTTAATCTTCAAAATGATATCTTTGTTCTTAAGAATATTAAAGAAGTTTTTGTTGGTAAATTTCCCATTACAATATATCATTTTATATCTTGACTGATGCTTCCATGGTCATTGACTGTGCATTCAAGTTAAATGACTTCATTGGCAACCTCATTTTTTTCTCCCTTTATTATGTTATTATTCATTCAGTTATAAAAATCAATATGTTGTTGTTGTTGTTATGTGCCGTCGAGTCGCCTGTGACTCATAGCGACCCTATGAAAATCAATATAGTTAGAGAATAATCAGTTCTACAAAATATATACTAAAGAGAACAGAAATTCTTACAATTAGGTTTTAATGCTGAAGAATAAAGAGTTATGTATTACCAAGTCAGTTTTAACTCAGAGTGACACTATACAATAGAATGAAATGTCATTCAATTCTGAGTCATTCTCATGACCTCTGTTGTGTTAGGGTCACTATGTCAATCCTTCTCCTTGATGACCTTTCTTTCTTTCTTTCTTTTTTTTTTTTTTCTGACACATTGCTTTACAAACATGATGCTTTTGTGTTGCGATTTAATCTATATGGAAAGTTACAGTTTTTTATCTTCTTCAATAAGTGTATCAAGTCCCTTTCATTTGCATCAAGCAAAGTTTTACAATCTGTATATCAAAATTGTTTGATGAATCTTCCTCCAATCTTGAGGCCTCATTCTTCTTTATAGAGTTGAACTTCTCAAATTATCTGCTCGGCATATTAAATGTTGCTACTGATAGGTGCTGTCAAGCAAACTACAACTCATAGTGACCCTATGCTCAACAGAGCTGAATCCTCTCCTATCCTGAACCATCCTCATGATCTCTGTTATGTTCAAGCCCATTGTAGTAATCACCTTCTCAATCCATCTCTTTGAAGGGCTTTCTATATTCTGTGACTCTGTACATTATGCAGAACAGATCATCTGAAATGCTGGGCTGTACGAGGAGGGAGGTGGCATTAGGATTGGTGGAAGAGTCATCAACAATCTGCATTATGCAGATGACACAACCCTGCTTGCTGAAACTGAGGAAGACCTGAAGTACTTGCAGGACTGCAGCCTTCAGTACAGATTGAAGCTCAACATCAAGAAAACAAAGATTATCACTACTGGATCAATTGGCAGCATCAGTATGAATAGTGAAGACATTGAGATAGTTAATAGTTTTAGTTTGCTTGGCTCCACAGTCAACACTCTTGGTATGAGCAGACAGGAAATCAAGAGATAAATTGCATTGGGAAAATCAGTTGTCAGGGACCTCTCCAGAATAATGAAGAGCAACGACGTCAGGCTAGAGACTGAGGTACACCTCTTCCAGGCAATAATCTTTGCAATTACGTGCTATGCATCGGAGAGTTGGACAGTGAATAGGGATGACAGAAAGAGAATTAATGCCTTTGAACTGTGGTGCTGGAGAAGAGTGTCAAATATACCATGGACTGCTAGGAGAACAAACAGCTCTGTCCTGGAGAGGGTGAAGCCAGAATGTTCCCTGGAGTCAAGGATTCTGAAGCTTTGTCTGACATACTTTGGGCATGGTACAAGGAGGGACTGGTTCTTGGAGAGGGACATCATGTTTGGTAGAGTGGAAGGATGGCACAGGAGAGGAAGACCCTCGATGAGATTGATCGATTCTGTGAGTGGAGTGGTGGGAATGAATGTGTTTGAGACAGTGAGGTTGGCACAGGATAGAACGGCATTTAGGGCTCTTGCACATAGAGTTGCTATGGGTTGCAAATGACTCGATGGCACATAACAGCAACAATAACATGTATTTTAAACTTTTGAGAAAGAACCAGACCACTTTCCATAGTGGTTGTATCATTTTACATTACCCTCAGAAGTGAATAAGAATTCCAATCTCACCAGCATTTATTATGTGCTGCTCCGTTGAACTTCACTATTGTTGCTTGAATGAACACCACAATTTAAAGATATCTATTTAGACTGAGAAAGTGCTGTACAAACAGTACAAGGAAAAGCTGCATGGTTAAAAATAAGGAAAGGTATATGTCAGGATAGCATCCTTTCTCCATACCTATTCATTTAGATGCTGAACAAATGATTTGAAAAGCTAGAAACGTATGCAGATGACACAATTTTACTTACTCAAATTAAGAAGAACTTGAAAATTTTGCTTCATAGAACCAAAAACAACAGAGTTCAATATGACTTAATTCTCAACATCAAGAAAAAAAAAATCTGACCATTGGACAAATTGTCAATATCATCATAGATGGAGAAAAGATTGGAATTATAAATGATTGAAATCTAATTCTTACTTGGATCTATAACCACCATTTTTTTGTACCAGCAGATAGGAGATCTGCACCAGGAAAGTTTTCTATCAGGGACCTCTCCAAATTACTGAAGAACAATGATGTCAGTTAAAGGTGCACATGACACAGGCCCTGTGTATTTTCCTTTTTAAAATCTTTTTTAAATTGGTTTGCTTAAAAACTTTTGTATACATTGTGTTTTACACTATTCTTCATTTATACTGAGGCTAGTGTATTTTCAATCATTCGTTGTGTATCTGGAAGCTGGACCATCAATAAGAATGACAAGTGGAAAACTGATGCCTTTGAGCAGTGGTGTTGGACAATAGTACTGTATATCCATGGACTGCAAAAAAACAAACATATATGTCTTGGAGAAAAGAAGCTAGAACACTTATTGAATATTGAAAATAAAGATGACAAATCTTCATCATATATACTTTAGGTATATTGTTAGAAGAGGCTATTCTTTGGAAAGAGACCTCATGCTTGGAAAGGTGGAGGATAGTGGAAAGTAAGAAAAATCCTTACAAGATGGTTTGGCACAGTGATTACAGCAATGAACTCAAGCATATCAGAATATATGAAGATATAACAGATTAAGACAGAGTTGAGATCTGTTGTTCATAGGGTCACTGAAATGTAATCGACTGCAACTGGCACCTAAAACAGCAAAGGTGCTCTTGACCCAAGTCCTGGAATTTTCATCTGTTTAACATGAATGTGAAAGCTGAACAATGAATAAGGAAGAACAGGTATGAGTTCATACATTTGAATTATGGTGCTGTCAAATAATATTTAATATAACATATAGACTGCCAGAAGGATGAACAAATCTATTTTGGAAGAAGGGTAGTCAATTGTTACTTGGAAATTAAGATGCTGAGACATGATCTCGCAGACTTTGGACATATTATCAACATGACCTGATCTGTGGGGGAAAACATATTGTTTAAATAGAAGGTCAGCGATAAGTAGGAAGATCCAGAATGAGGTTTATTAACACACTGGCTGCCACCATGGGTTCAAGCACTACAGGGAGCGTAAGGGCTGCTGTACAGAAAGAAGGCCTCTGCATTGGAGTAAACTCAGCAGCACCTGACACAAAGACAAATCTTCCAAGCCCCCAGCGTTTGAGGAGTTTTGCTTTGTTTGTTATTGTTCTCTCTTTGATACTCTTGTGTGATTAAAGCCTTTGACATTACTTCTTTCTTTTCCTCTCTGTTAGCAAGGCTTGATGTTCTAGTGGTCATAAATTGCATTGGTAACCCTAAGGCATGCATTTAAAGTCCACCAGCTCCTGAGTAATTTACAGCCTCTGAAAACCACCTAGAGGTCTGTTAAAGTTGATCCCAAATGAAAGGGAATCAATGGTAACAGTAACAGCAGACTCTCCATTAGAGCTACTTCTTCCTACTTGATTTAATTAAGATTTCAGAGTTCTAGACTTTTATTTCAACTTTCAGTGTCTCTTAAACCCATCAGAAAATATCCAGTGATCAATAACTTCAACAATGGAGGTGAATGCTCAAAAGTGCTTATCAATCTACCAGCCCAACAGGGGCTGCAATCCAAATTCCTTTTCTGTTTCTGCAGTAACATTAGCAATTGAGACTTAAATTCAAACTCATTGCTGTTGAGTCAGAACTGAGTCGCAGCTGACTGTTCAGAGGGGTTTTAGAGTTTCTAAGTCACAGAGAAGTAGATTATCTTTCTCCTGAAGCAGCTGGAAAACCAGCATAGTTTGATTTAGGATTACTTCTTATTCTGTGTAAGATGCTCCTCTCAGAGTTAATATTTAAGGGAAGTCAACTGTATTCTAACATATCAGTCAGGGCCAGAGAGAACTGTCCTGTACTATGCGTGAGGTAAGTCTTTTTTGTGGTTTCTATAGTTTACTGTTGGAAGTACAATAACTGTCAGTTCATCGTATAGAGGAAGAGATTTATACGTTATCTTGGAAAGGAATATCATTCTTGGAATGGTGGAGGGATAACGCAGAAGAGAATGGATTGACACAGTAACTGGTGTAATGGGATTAGATGCATCAGAGACAGGAAGACTGGCTCAGGATAGGGCAGAGCTATTCTACAATAGGGTCACTATGAGTCAGAGGCAACTCAATTACACACAAAAAATAATAACTTATTTTATAGCTTAACTGTGTATATGCTTGTTTCTTCATCATATGCTCTAATTAGTACAATATTTGTCTGGCAGTTTGATGTACTAGAGTATCTTGTGATACTGGACGCTATGCTACTGGTGTTTTAAAGACAACAGAGCCATCGCTGGGAGACAGATTTAGTGGGGCTCCCAGTTTAAGATAGACTATGAAAGTGGATTGGCCATCCATTTCTGAAATAATAGGTCTATGAAAACTCTATGAACAGTAAAGCAACACATGTAGCTATAGTATTAAATGAAATGGAATGCATAAATCAACATTTTGTATATTAGTGGGCTGAGATGGACTGGCATTGGCCAGTCTAT
>NW_006399883.1:1023604-1029245 GCF_000299155.1 Elephantulus edwardii
CTTGGAGGCAAGGATTCTGAGGCTTCGTCTGACATACTTTGGACATGTTGTAAAGAGGGACTGGTCCTTGGAGAGGGACATCGTACTTGGGAGGGTAGAGGGACAGTGCAGGAGAGGAAGGCCCTCTATGAGGTGGATTGATTCATTGACTAGGGTAATCTCGGTGGGTGTATCAGAGATAGTGTGATTGGCACAGGACAGAACCAGGTTTAGGGCTGTTGTACATAGGGTCGCTGTGAGTCGCAAGCAACTAGGCGGCGCATAACAACAACAAATCCTAAAGTACGGTGTGTAAGTGTCCATATGTATATGATGAAGAACTACTGATACAATTATTATTCTGAAGGTGAGGAAACTGAGGATTTCTATCAACTTTTACAGTCGGAAATTTCCTGAATATGCAATCATGACACATTATTAATAATTGATTACTGAAATGCAAAAGTTGGAAATAAAGAAAGAATAATAGTAATTATGGACTTGGTGACAGAAATGAGGCTGGTGATTGAATTATTAATTTATCATTCTATGTTTTACTAATTATAAATTCACAGTTTGATGGGAGGAGGGAGGGATTGGTAAAGGAAGGGGAAGGGACTGGTGTGAAAGGCAATGTTTATAAATTTTGTGAACTTTGTATGTAAACCAGTATGATGTTGTTGTTGTTGATTTCCTTCAAGTCGAGGACGACTTATAGCAACCCTATGAACAAAAGGCCTGAAGCCTTTCTACACCTATCGACATTTATCAAAGTGCATAGAGTTTCCAGAGGCAAGCTGTTTAGGAGTGGATGCCTCTTCTGCTTCCAAACCTGTCATAGAATGTTATTAGTTGAGTTGCATGTGACGCATAGTGACCCTATGTACAAAAGCTCTGAACCCTTCTTAAAGCTGTATCACTAATTCTGACACACCAACCCACATCGCCCTAGTTAAAATAAAAGAAACTTTAAAATATATATAAGTTGTATTTTTAAAAGAACACTAATGATGACTATACACATGATGGACTTAGATGGGAATCAGCTTGACTATATTTGTGGAAAGAATCATCGGAGAAGATCAATATCAGCAGTCAAAACTATGTCAGGTACAGACTGTGGAAGAGATCATCAACCATCTTTTGTAAGTTCAAACTGAAGCTGAAGAAAATGAAAACAAGTCCACATGAACCAAAACGCAATCTTAAGTTTGTCCTATGAGAATTTAAAAATCATCTCAAGAATAGATTTGAGGCATTGGATATTAATGATGAAAGACCAGATGAGTTGTAGGATGACATTATGGATATTATCTATGAAGAGAGTAAAACGTCACTACAAATACCTAAGAGAAAGAAAAGACCAAAATATCAGACGAGACTCTCAAAAGGGTACTAGAGCACTGAGAAGTGAAAGTGAAGGAAAGAGATACTGAAATAAAAGAGATGAACAGAAGATTTCAAGGGCAATTTGAGAAGACAAAGCAAAGTATTATAAAGGAATGGGCAAAAAATCTGCAACTGGAAAATAAAAAGAGAAGAATTCAATCAGAAGTTCTCATGTTGTAAGAATTTGAAAGCAAATTTAAGCCTCTAGTTAAAATACTAAGAGATTCTAAGGGAAAATCTTGAATGATCTTGGAAGCATCAAAACAAGATGGAAGGGAAACTCATTGTACCAAAAAGAATTGATCAACACTGAAATATTTGAGGATGTAGCACATGATAAACAGCCAGTGTCAATGACGGAAGTTCAAGCTGCACTGAAGACTTCAGCAGAAAATAAGTTCACAAATCAATAGGACAGCAAATATCATATTTCAACTAACAGGTGCAGTCATCATGCGCTCATCAGTTTGTGCCAAAAATTTGAAAGATAGCTACCAAGTCAATTGACTAGAAAAGATTAGTATTTACCCATTTCCAAAAATGATGATAAAAAAATTGAAATAATACACAAACAAAATATTACGGAAGATTATCCAAAAAGGGCTAAAAAATAATATATAGCCAGAGAACTACCAGAAGTTGAAGCCGGGTTTAGAAGGCCATGGAACCAGGGATATCATTGCTGATGTCAGATGGCTCTTGACAGAAAGCAGAAAATACCAGAAGAATGTCTATTTGTGTTTTATTGATAGTGAAAAGGCATTTGGCTGTGCGAATCATAACCAACTATGGCTAACATTAAGAGGCATGGGAATCCCAGAAAGCTTAATTGTGCTCATAAAAAACCTATACTTAGGCCAAGAAGCTGTAGTCTGAACATAATAGAAAATGATCCATGATTTAAAATCAAGAAAGATGTGTATCACAACTGTATCTTTTCTCCATATTATTCATTCAGTATGATGAAAAAAAATCTTTCAAGAAGCTAACTTCATGAAGAATACAACAATGTGTGGTATGCATATGACACAATTATCCTTGCTGAAAACTAGGAGGAATTGAAGAGCTTGCTTCAGAAGACAAATACTATAGTCTTCAATATGTATTGCATCTCAACACCAAGACAAAACTACTCACCACTTGGCTGATCAGCTGCATTATGATAGATGGGAAAATGTTTGAAATTTTCAACAATTTTACTTTACTTTTGTCTAAAATCAGCATCTTTGGTACTACCAGTAAGGAGATGAGACATATTTTATTGGCAAATGTTGCTGTCAAGGACCTCTTGAAAATATAAGAAACAATTATGTCAAGTTAAAGACTAAGGTGTGCCTGAGTTAAGCCATGCTTTTATTAATCATTTGCTATGCATCTGAAAGCTAGAGTATGAATATAAATTAAAGAGAAAGAATCAATATTTTGAGTTGTGGTGTTAAAGAGGAGCACTAAATATTCTATGGACTATGATGGGAACACATGTCTTGGAGAAAGTTCAGCCAGAATGCTCCTTAAAGATAAGGGTGGTGAAGTTTTGTCTCATGTATTTTGGAGAGGTTATTAGAAGGACCTGAAACACTTGCTGTAGAAGGTCAAGGATTGTAGCCTTCAATACAGATTGAAGCTCGAAGTTAAAAAAAAAAAAAACAACAAAGATTCTCACTACTGGGCTGATTGGCAGCATCAGTATGGATAGTGAAGAGATTGAGATAATTAACAGTTTCAGTTTGCTTGGCTCCACAGTCAATACTCTTGGTACCACCAGCCAGGAAAGCAAGAGATGAATTGCATTGGGAATGTCAGCTGTCAGGGACCTCTCCACAGCACTGAAGAGCAATGATGTCAGGCTGGAGACTAAAGTGCACCTGATCTGGGCTATAGTCTTCGTAATTACGTACTATGCACTGGAGAGTTGGATAGTGAATAGGGATGATAGAAAGAGAACTGATGCCTTTGAGCTGTGGTGCTGGAGATGAGTGTTGAATATACCATAGACTGCTAGGAGAACAAACAGGTTTGTCCTGGAAAGGATGAAGCCACACTGCTCCTTGGAGTCAAGGATTCTGAAGCTTCATTTGACATACTTTGGGCACGTTGAAAAGAGGGACTGATCCTTGAAAAGGGACATAATATTTGGGAGAGTGGAGGGACGGCACAGGAGAGAAAGACCTTCAATGAGATGGATCGATTCTGTGATTGCGGTGGTGAGAGTGGATGTGTCAGAGACGGTGAGGCTGGCACCAGATAGAGTAGCGTTTAGGACTCTTGTACATAGGGTCTCTATGAGTCACAGGCGACTATATGTCACATAACAACAACAAAAACATACTTTGGAAATGGGCATCATGCTTGCAAAGGTAAGCAAAAGTGAGAAATATCCTCAATGAAATGGTTTGATCCAGTATGGCAGCAATGGGTTCCAATGGGTTCCAGATTGTAAGAGAAGGTGATGACACAGGTTAGGAGCGGGTTCATATCTGTTGTTCAAAGGGTCACTATGAGTCACAGTCAACTTGATGACAGCAACAACCAACCATGAACTATTAACTACATGAAAGCAATATACTGATTGTGAGAGAAGACTATATTTTCAATTACTTTTGTTGAAATTTGCAGCAAAGTGTTAGAGTTTTAAAGTGATATAGAACAGTTTCTTGGTGTGGCGGATGATGATACACACTCAAAACAGATTCTAAAAGGAATATGCCTGCTAATTTCGAAACCCCGAGAGTAGTACTTGGATAATTTAAGGAGAGGAGGAAGAGAAGAGAGCTGTATTGTTAGTTTCAAGGGCCTGTGTTGTTAAGTACACAGGTGCCTTAGGTTCCTGTGGAAGGATCTTCTGGAGTAAATCATAGCAGTTTTGTAGACTACAGTTACCATGTGTTGGAGAGATTATCACAGTAAAAATATACTCTAAAAGAGGTTAATTTCTGATTTTGGTGCCAAAGTTAGAGTCTGTTTCTTTGCCTAGACAAAGGGTGCAAAGATGTGGGAAGCATTGCATTTTACTGGGAAATCTTTCCTAGTTCATGGAAGCAGGTGGCCTGGTTGACTCAGTAAAGGGACATGGATATTGAGGAAAACATTTTCTTAAATACACGAGTTGTTATTTTCTTGTTGACTTTTGCCAGTCTCTATTTCCTGAGTTAAAGTCCCTCGATTACAACATTACTAATAATATTATTAATCTTGGTTTGTTTTGGGGAAATTGTTGGGACAATGCTGTTTTGTAGAGAGTGTTCTAAATGTTTTGTATATATGTTTTGACATATTTTTTTAAAGTAGGAGACCTGCATTTTCAAAGAACAGATAGATATCCATAGATGAATAGATAGAAAATAAAAAAATTATAATATGTTTTGTTGGGGAAAAGCACGAAAGTATTGTGTATTTGATTAAATTTGTGCTATGTTTTAACTACATGGGTATTGAATTGAATGTCTCTTCTGCCTGAAAGGAAGAAAGTACTCATGCATCAAATTCAAATGCATCAGAAGTAAAAGATGAAGTGATGGCTTCATCTTCTGAAAATTTCAAACCAAGGAAGAAGACAGCACACACACACACACACACACACACACACACACACACTCTCTCTCTCTCTCTCATGCATTCACACATGAAGTGGGACAGAGAGAAGAGAATCGTTTAATACACAAACTCTCATTTTCTAAGTGAAATATAAAACAAAGAACTGGGGAACTTTATACAAATTTATTCCTTTAAGACTTGTATAAAAGAATGTATCATAGATAATTATATCTATTTTTATTTTAAAATCCAAATCATTTTAAAATACTTTATAATATTTCCCACTTCTCTCTCTTTTGTTTTCTTGTTTACTGTTGAGTCAGATACAACTGGCACAGAAGTAGATTGCCCATCCTCCAGTGGAGCATCTGGTGGAGTCGAATGCTGCACCTTTGGGATTGCATTGCAGCTTCCTCTTACTATGCCACCAGAGATCCTTTATTTGCTCTTTCTTGAATATTATGCTTATGTTGCCTAAACACTAAATATTTAAATGGTTAGTTATAACTAGTATTTCTCCTTAGTCAAATATACACTTGAGAAATAACTGTGACATAAATTGTAGTAATTTTCATATCTTTATCAAGAAGTATATAAAATGAAAAAAAAAACACCCAACAATTAACTCCATTGTAGTAGCTCAAAACACATTGCCAGGGAGCTGTGGTGGCCTAGAGGCAAGAAGTTACACTGCAACTCCAGAGGTCCATGGTTTGCATCCACCAGATGCTTTGCTGGA
>NW_006399883.1:1029578-1030210 GCF_000299155.1 Elephantulus edwardii
ACCCTGGAGGACATCATGTGGAGTGAAGTATCTCAGTCACAAAAGGACAAATGCTGCATGGTGCCACTGTTATAAAACAGGACTGACATCGGGGTTGGGGGGAGACTGAAAAAGATGGGTTCAATAATGTATACTGCATTGAAACAGATGGGGGAGAAAACTGTTTAAAAGGGATATGGGATTCGGTATTTTTGTTATTATAGGAGTCTAGAGCAAAGACTACAGGGTGGAGTGGACCTGGGGGAGGAATTGTAAAGCAATGAAATAATTTTTGTTTTACATTTACAAGAGGGTAGTGTACTAGGGGGGAGGGTTAGGAGGGGAGAAAAGTGCAACAATGAATGAATGGAAATCCAAAGTCTCTGTAAATTTTCAATGAAATTAATAATAAATTTAAATAGAATAAAAAAGAATATCACAATAAATGGATAAAATAAATATCACAATAAATCACAAATATTTATTGATATTGTCAAACTTTCATTACATCTGGCTCCATAATCAATGCTCAAGGAGCAGGAAAAAAGAAATTAAATGATAGCAAATACCTTTTATAAGAGGCATAAATGCAGGTTATATACCTGGATTTCACCTGATGGCATGCATAGGAATCAGATCGATTACATATGTGG
>NW_006399883.1:1032265-1043474 GCF_000299155.1 Elephantulus edwardii
GGGAGTGTCAGAGACAGTGCGATTGGCACAGGACAGAGCGGAGTTTAGGGTTGTTGTACATAGGGTCGCTATGAGTCGCAGTCGACTTGGCGGCACATAACAGCAGCAACAACAACAACAATATATTGAGTAGATCTACTACTAAAGGTATCTTTAAAACAAAACACATTGCGGTCAAATCAGAACCAAGTCATAGTTGACATCTTCAGTTGCTTTTTTGTAGGGCATAAATCACATAGGAGAAGATTGCCTATCTTTTTCCTGAGGAGCCACAGGGAGATTTGAACTACTGGAGAGTCAGGTCCTTTGGTTAGTAGTGCAATCCTTTACTAACTAGGCCATCAGAGCTCCCATTGAACTAAAACCACCATTTTTAATGATATTTCTTACACTACTTCTCCTTCTCTTTAAGATACTGAGGTGAAATCATTATTTCTAAGATATGCTATTTCTGGCTCAAAATATTAAACATTTGTCATTTTCATTTACTACTCCACTTTTTCAGCAACCTTTGAAGAGCCCTTTTTATATCTTTATTCCTCAGAGCATAAATGAGAGGGTTCAGCAAAGGTGTGATCACAGCATAGAAGAAGGTGAAAAATTTGCCATTTTCAGAAGCAAAGTTGCTTTTAGGGTCTGTGTAAACCATTGCCACTGTCCCATAAAACATGAACACTACAACCAGATGAGAGAAACAGGTGGCAATGGCTTTCTGTCTCCCCTCTTCTGACTTGATTTTCCCCACAGCCTGAGCTATGTAGCCATAAGAAGTTAGTATCAACCCCACAGGCAGGATGGTGAAGAGAACAGCTGAAACGGTCATCTGTAACTCATTGGAGGAGGTGTCTCCACAAGCCAGCCGTATGAGGGCAGGTACCTCACAGAGAAAGTCATCCACTTGGTGGTGGGAACAGAAGGGCAGCTGAAGTGTGATGGGAGATTGGATTAGAGATTCTGTCAGACCAGAGAGCCATGCAATAAAGGCAAGTTTCCAACAGAGAGGAGGGTCCATGATGATGGTGTAGCGCAGTGGCTGGCAGACAGCAACATAGCGGTCAAAAGCCATTACTACGAGCAAGACTCCTTCAGTTGCACCAAGGCAGAGGAACACACAGAGTTGGATAACACAGCCTGTGTAAGTGATGGTCTTCTCAGGCCCCCACAAGTTCGACAACATCTGAGGCAATGAGGTTGTGGTAAAACAAAGTTCCAAAAAAGAAAGATTGCTAAGAAAAAAGTACATGGGTGTGTGGAGACGAGGCTCTAAACAAGAAAGCAGGATGATTGTCAAGTTGCCACAGATGATCATGACGTAAAAGAGTGACACAATCCAGAAGAGAACCTTTTCTAGCTGGGGCCATTGAGAGAAGCCTAGAAGGATGAAGCCCATTGGAGAACTCCTGTTGGTCATTCCTGTTGCATTTGGCATTTGAGTTAAGGCATAACTGTAAATATAACTTTGTAAACTGGGTTTGGAGATTCTGTTGATGATTATTCATAGAAGGCACAACCTAGTTGACAAGGAGTTTCTGAGAAATAAAAGATATAGTTATTTTCACTTCTACTAAGCCACCATAACACAATCTTTCTTTTGTTCATATTGTGTACATCAAAAGGCCATTTAGGAGATACCATATTCCTTGGAATTTATCTTTAAAATCTCTAGCCACAACACCTCCAGTGTGTATTCTCACAAATATCTTAGAATACTGATATATTCTTCCAATGTAGGTCTTTTAATCCTCTGCAATACTTATTCTAAAATAATTGGTATATGGTGTTGAACAAATAGTTTTATCTTTTAAATATATAGTCCTCCAATACAATTAGCATTATTTTGTATTGTTAGGTGTTGCTAGTTATTAGGAAGATACAGATGGCACAGCTTTGCTTGCCAAAACTGAGGAAGACCTAAGGCATTTGGTACAGAAGGTCAAGAACTGCAGCCTTCAATATGGATTCAAAGCTCAACATTAAGTAAACAAAGATTCTTATCACTGGGTCAGTTGTCAGCATCATGATAGACAATGAAGAGATTGTGATTGTTAACAGCTTCGGTTTGCTTAGCTCCACAATCAACACCCTTGGTACTAAATGTCAGGAAATCAAAAGATGAATTGCATTGGGAAAACCTGCTATCAGAACCTCTTCAGAGTATTGAAGAGTAATGATGTCAGTCTATAGACTAAAGTGTGCCTAATCCAGGCCATGGTCTTCACAATTACTTGCTATGCATAGGAGAGCTAGATAATGTCTAATGTTGATAGAAGAAGAATCAACGCATTTGGGTTGTGATGCTGAATATACTATGTACTGCTAGAAGACCAGATAGGTTCATCCTGGAGAGGGTGAAACAGGCTGCTCCCTGGAGGCAAGAATTCTGAAGCTTTGTTTGACACACTTTGGGCATGTTGCAAGCAGGGCCCGATTCTTAAGGAAAGACATCATGTTTGGAAGAGTGGAGGGACAGTGCAAGACAGAAAGACCTGGAGAAGAATGGAGGTAGTTGTGTCAGAGACAACAAGGTTAGATCAAGACAGAGCAGGGTTCAGAGCTGTTGGAGAAAGGGTCGCTATTAGTCACAAGGGACTCAACAACACATAACAACAACAAAGGGGTATTTTCCCCAAGCAGATATCTCAACTCTTATCAACTATCAACACAGACTTTAAGCAGTAAGATTGTAATAAAAATTCTTTCTAGTCTTTCTAATGGTGTTTGAAGAAATATCTTGGTAGAGATTAACAATATACTGCTTTTTTCTCGTGCTTTTGATTTGATTCCAATGCCTAAGTAATCTACATAGTAAAGTAGAACTACCTGGTAGTCTAATATTTAAAGGAACAGAGGGCAAAGTCTTTTCTCCCACAGAGTAGTTGGTAGTTTGAACTCATAACCTTTTGGTTAGTCTTTAAGTGTTGTTTATTAATCTGACAGTACTACTTAACAATAAGCTCAATACATTGCTATTGATTCAGAACAGACTTATAGTTGACCCTCTAAAAGGAGGAGAATGTCCTCAATATTCTGAGCATGTTGTTAGGAGGTGTGGCCTAGTGGTAAGAAGCTGAGCTGTGATCCCAAAGTCAGATGATTCCAATCCATCAGCTCCTCTGCGGAAGGACAGGTAATCTTCTCCTATGATTTACTGCCCTTGAAAACCAGCTGGAGGGTCGGTCAGCTTGAATCAATTCCTACTTGATAGCGCACAACAATAACAACAACATTCCTTGGAAAAAGGCATCACACTTGCAAAGGTTAATAGTATTATGTAGCATTTTGGAGTAAAAAGAATATTCTCACTAAATTATTTTTATTTTTCATTAATTTTTTCTTTTTTACTATATCAACATATTCTATGAGCTCTTTAGATAATTTAAGACATATATAATAAAAAAGAATAAATGAAAGTCATATGTTATCACACCATGTTCAACATATATAATTTAATAAAATATATAGTGAGTTATTTATGACATATGTAAAATGTATAATATAGAATTAAAGCAATGTTATACATACATATTTCCCTAAGTATTATAATGACATATACTTATTGTTTTAAACACTTTCATAAAGGTCGTTTTTAAAAATATAATTTAATACTTCATAATATATTCCATATTGGTAATAAAATGTATATAAAAGGGTTTCCTATTATTTAAATGTAGGTTCCTTCTAATTTTCCAGGAATAATCAGAAAAATATTGATGTGATAAATGATATAATTCTACATAATGTTATATTTTTATATTTAAAAAAATTCTATATACATGTAGTTCCTGACTTAAGAGATATTTGAGTTAGAACAAACTGCACCTAGGGAAATGTGTGCCTTTTTAAAAAAATGCGCCTTATAATTTGTAGTATACATTACATGTAGTATTTCAGTACCTGATTTCTTGATGTTATCAATCTCAAATACTCATTTATACATGTCAATGGTAAGATTAACTATTAACACAAAAACAAACAAAAAACGGCACTACTGTGTAGCAGCACTCTGATTCAGACCACCTTTTTCACTCGCAGTGCTGCTGACAGCTGGACAATAAATAAGGATGACATAAGAATTGATGTTTTTGAGCTACAATGTTGGAGGAGAGTACTGAATATCACAGGACTGTCAAAAGAATAAATAAGCCTTAGAGAAGATGGAACCAGAGTACTCTTTGGAGGGAAGGATGGGTAACCTTCTTCTTGCAGACTATGGCATGTTGCTAGGAGAGGGACATCAAGCTTGGGAAGAGGTGGTTGGGAAAGGAAAGGGAGACCATCAACCCGGTGGATTGAAAGGTATGGGCGCCAATTTGTCAGAGATTGTGAGGTTGACACAGGAAAGGGCTCAGATTCGTTGGTCCTAGGCTCACTATGAGTTGTACTCAACTTGGTGGCACCTAACAACAACTGCGTAACAAACATTAATAAAAATTTCACTTAAATATATATATACTTGTGCTGATTTTCTTTCTTTCTTTATCTCTTTGGTATAGTTTATAAAAGATTGTTAAAAATTAGTGACTTCTAGAATTTTGATGTGTCCTGTTAATCTACATTAACTTCCCACTCAAAAATTATTTTAATATAATTTATCCTTGCTTTTTTTCTTGAGATATTCTCCCTTTTAAGCCTCTTATTTATTTTCCATTATATTTTATTTATTGCATAGATCATAGTTTAGGTGGTTCTTTGCTTATGCATTTTTTATTATTTTATAGTTTCATCTTGTGAAACTAAAGGTTTTTAATGAATCTGAATTTTGTTTCATTTTTCAGAATAAAGTAGAAAATTCACTATTACTAATCAGTTATAAAACTCAAAAAATAGTTTATGAAAAATCTTTTCTCAGTTAAATGACTTGAGATGCTGCTATTTCCTCTTGTAATATCTAAGTGTCATCATTCCGCTAGAAATAACAATAATTAAACAATCTGCTATTTGGTCTTGCATGCATTTCTAGTAAAGATATTTTTAAGTTTCATTTCTGAGATATAAGAATGAAATAATTTGTAGTAAAACTCTACAATAAAGCAATCTTATAAAGTTTTGAATGGGTATCTCTTTTCATCACAAAAATTTAGTGTGCAGGGAGCTCTGGTGGCCTAGTGGCAAGAAGCGGCACTGCAAACTCAGAGGTATGAGTTTCAAATCCACCAGATGCTCTGTTGGAGAAGGAGGGGCAATCTCCTCTTGAACCAGTTAGATCTGATTTGATGGTACACACACACAAAATAATAAAATAAATTAAGAAAATTTAAAACATTTAGTGTGCAATTTTTAGTACAAGGTCTTTGAGATACAACAGAGAACAATGATGATTTTTTTTTGCATAACAAAATGCATTCTACTTCGTGGAATCCCAAAGAAGACAGATTTTCGAGTCCAGGACAATGCAGAGCCTTTGTATTTTATGTATTTTTATTCTTTTCATTCTTCCATTTTAGCCTTCTTACCTTAGAAATTGAATTAACTTACCTAGATTGGAAAGTTAGTCAGTGGTAAACCTGGCGAAATCCACACTAGCCCCTTGTGTCATTCACAGAGTGATACCAGTGTCTGTCTTGAATTGAAGGTCTTATCTCAGGTTCTTCTATTTTGACTGACTCTGTTTAAATGCATTACAATGTGTATGTATGAGGACATGGACAAAAAAGCATGACCACATTTATTTAATTGGAGGAAAGGCTATAATAATCCCAGAAGGAACTGGGTGTCTCAGGAGACAAGAGATTCCTAGTACTTCCATTTTTGTAAGATATTGTCTGCCAAATGAAAACATGATTTTCTATTTTTAATAACTGAGGGAAACTCACTTTAACCTTTTCAGTTAAATATTAGAAAGTTTCTCCAATTAACATAATTGTATTATCATTATATTGAGGACATATGCTAAAATTTTTGTCATTGGTTCTTTACCATTGCACAAATGCGTTCTGAGTCATTGGCATATGTGCATATGAAGATTAACTAGAAAGAAGAAAAAATTTAGGAACAGTAAAGATAAACTTTCTTTAATCACTGCTTCATGTAATATCCTACAACTAAAGCTATTCAGAGATTATAGAAATTGAAGTAATGTTTACAAGAAATGTTTAGCAAATTAAGTTTTCTTGCTGAAGGATAACAGAGAAAATGACAGCTATATTTTTTTTCAGACATGCACTTATGGATCACATAAACTTAGGCATAAACTTATGATTGTGAAACTTGGAAACAAATTGTTCGTGAAGAAGAATGCAACATCATAATTGGAGGAAGATTCATCAACATCCTGTGTGTCATGCAGATTACATGTTTGGAGAAGAATCAAAGCACTTACTGCAGAAGATCAAAGACTACAGTGTCTTTAATATGGATTACATCTCAACATCAAAGAAACATAAAGTCCTCACCACTGGACTAATTAACATCATGATGTTGTTGTGTACCTTTGAGTTGAAGCTGACCCATAGCTGACACTCCAGAGGGTTTTCAGAGGCAATCACATGAAAGGAGATTGTCCATCCTTCCTCAGAGCAGCTGGTGAATTTGAACCTCATGCCTTAGGGATTGCCGCAAAACTTCTTGTCACTGTGCAACCAGAGCTCCCTGAGCTAACATCATTATTTTGTTTGTTGTTATGTGCAGTCAGTGACAGATGGGAAAAATGTTGAAGTTGCCTATGATTTTATTTCACTTGGACCCATGGTTACAATTAATGATAGATAGCTGCAGTCAAGAAATCAACATATTGCACTGGAGAAATCTGCTGTCAAGGATCAGTTTAGGGGAAGAACCAGTCCTTAGGGAGCAACATCAAGCTGGGAAAGTAAGAGTCAGCAAAAAAGAGGAAGGCCCTCAATGAGATAGGTTGACACAGTGATAACTAAAATGGTCTTGAGCAGGATAGAGATCACGAGAAAGTACAAAGTAGGGTAAGTTTTAACTCTATTGCTTATAGGGTTGCTATGGGTCATAGTTGACTTGGCGACACGTTACAGTAACAAGAGTCTTGTCAGTCTCCTGGAGTCTTCCCTCTTGGATCCTTTGTACATATTCCTTTACTCTTACCTACTCCCCTTTTAACCACTCTTTTTAAAAAGTTAGCTTTATCATGAGATGCCAAAATCAGTTTCTACAGCATCAGCTCTTGCTGTTTCTATGAGATGGCCAGCATCTAAACAAAGTACATTTAAAAGATCCAATTCTTGTCTCTACTCAGTTTGCTTCTAGTGACAGGAAGCATTACTCTTTCCTTTTCTGGTTATGAGATCACAATACAGTGAAGCCCACCAGTTACTAGACTTGTTCATGCCCAGAATTCTTCCCTTCAATAGACAAGTCAAAGGTCACTAGCTTTTTGAAGAAAGTTTTGAAAGTAGAAGACATAAATTGAGATAATAAAAAGGAATGGGCAAGAAGATAAATTTATTATATGGAAAATAACATAATTTTTCCAAAAAATTAAAAATATCTGTGATTAATCTCAGAGAGAAAAGTGCATTAAAATTGATACTACTCTAGAACAGTGCTACTTTAAAAAGAAGCATTAGAGGAATAAGAAATAAGTTTTTTTTCTTTTTCCTGTTATGTTGGAATTTGCTATTTATTTATGTTCATGTACATTTCTATATAAATATATGTATGTTGTTGACCATTTCCGACACACTCACCCTTATTACCCCGGACACTGAATCAATCCATCTCATAGAGGGTCTTCTTCCCCCCCTGCGCTGTCCCTCCACCCTCCCAAGCATGACGTCCCTCTCCAAGGTCCCTCTTTGCAACATGTCCAAAGTATGTCTGAAGAAGCTTCAGAATCCTTGCCTCCAAGGAGCAGCCTGGTTTAACCCTCTCCAGAGTGAACCTTAGCAGTGAACCTTTCTTAGCAGTCCATGGTACATTCAATACTCTTCTCCAGCACCACAACTCAAATGCATCAATTCTTTTTCTATCCTCCCTAGTCACTGTCCAACTCTCTGATGCATAGCAAGTGATTACAAAGACCATGGCCTGTATCAGGTGCACGTTAGTCTCCAGAGTGACACCATCACTCCTCAGTACCCTGGAGAGATCCCTAACAGCAGACTTTCCCATTGCAATATGTCTTATGATCTGGTGCCAAGAGTGTTGACTGTGGAGCCAAGCAAACAAAAGCTCTGCATAATCTTAGCTCTTCACTATCTATCTTGATGCTGCCAGTTGGCCCAGTGGTGAGAATCTGTCTTGAAATTGAGCCTTTGTCTTGATATTGAGCCTTAATCCAATTTGAAGGACCTTGACCCTCTGCAGTAAGCACTTCAGGTCCTCTTCAGTTTCGGCAAGCAGGGTTGTGCCATCTGCATAATGCAGATTGTTGATAGATCTTCCACCAATCCTGATGCCACACTTTTCCTCATAGAGCCCAGCCTCCCAGATAATCTTTTCTGCGTATAGGTTGAAAAGTTATGGAGATAGGACAAAGCCCTGGTGTGTACACATTTCCTAATTTTGAACCATGCAGTGTTTCCTTGCTCTATTCTGACGACTTCCTCTTGTTGCAAGTATGGTTTTGGAAATAATGTATATCTATATATCTATATCTAGATCTATATCGATATCTAATCTATATCTATATCTATCTATCTATCTATCTATCTATCTATCTATCTATCTATCTATCTATCTATCTGTGTGTGTTTGTGTATATGTATGTTCTATTGTGGTTTGAGTAAAAATTTAGAAAGCTTTTCAATAATTCATGCATATTATATTAATTACAATCCCTACATTGAAGCAACACTCTTTCCACTTCCTCTCTGTTTCCATTCATTTTCCCTTTCATCCATTTTTTTCCACTCTGATCTCTATCCTTCTGGAAAACGTTGCTATTTTGATTATGCCTGGCTACTTGCTATAAACAATATTTTCTTCCTAGGTGTAAACCTATAGACCTATCTATTGTTTGGCTAGGAGGTTAGTCTTGGAAATGATACTGTTACTGAATGCAAGGGGTTCTTTCTGTAGTCAATCGCTAGTGAGACAAATTGATTGTAATATCCATTATCACTTTATTACACAGATCTGGGAGGCAGGGAGTCACCTCCAAGACTGCCTCCCCATCTGGGAGAGTGGTTATGGGCTTTTATAGGATGATGAGACATCAACTTACTTAACAATATACTTTTGTTAGTAAAATTAAAGAATTTCTGTATCTGAACTAAAGTAATTTACACCCAGATACTCCCTTTCCAGGCAAACAGGCATATTAAGTTACAATTTACATATGATTGGGGAAAACAGCTTCAAAGCGATAACAGCTAATCTAGGAGATGCATCACCTCTTCTGATTAACTGATACATCACAGAAAGGACTCTAAGAACTCCAAGGTCAAGCAACCAGTCCCACAGGCTGGAGAAAACTATAGTTTTATAATTGATACCTATACAGAGAATTCTGAACTTATTAATACCACTCTATCAATACTAACACCAGGCTTAAAGAGAGATAAAGGACTGTATGATCTGATTGTGTTCTCAGTCTACATCAAACCAATAAAACTATTCTTTTTTTTATGAAGTTGAGTATTCTTCATTATTCTTCCTTTGTACCAGAAAGGAACCTTTTATTATGATTCCCCTCAGAGTGATCCTGTCATTGGACAAAGGGTCCTTACCATGGTTGAGAGTTAAAGAGTAGGAACAATTAGTTTTCATTCCATACATTTTCTTCACAGGCCAAGGAGGCAGTGAAATATTTTTCAAAGAGAAACCATATCTCCCCTTCTCACACATACTGTGGGTTATATTATTACCTTGTGTCCATAGTTACAAATCTCTTTCTATTATTGGGGAAATAGTTTGCATTTTATTGAAATGATGATTTTACTCTTTTTACCAAGACAGTATTCAGGTTCCAAAGTAGTTGCCATAGTGTGATCTTATTTTCTGTGACTAGAGGAAGTCATCTGCTTGCACCCACTGTCCTTGAAGCTGGCAGAGTGTCTTATCCACTTCTGAGAGTCTATGTCTCTAAATAGAAATGCTGTTCTCTAAGGAGTAATGTTACTGAACACAAGGGGTTCTTTCAGTAGTCAATCGCCAATGAGACAAACAGATTGCAATATCCGTAAGCACTTTATTACACAGATCTGACAGACAGTGAGTCACCTCCAAGACTGCCTCCCCATCTTGGAGCGATCACTGGGTATTATACTAGGGTGAAAATCCAGCTCATTTAACAATGCACTTTTGTCAGTAGAAAAGGTAATTTTTACATCTGAAAAGAATACTAGTAATTCAGGAGGGGCACAGTCCCCCTTCTTGGTAAACAGGTAGATTAAGATACAATTTACATATGACTACTAGGAAAAAGCCTCAGAAAGAACAAATTACTTTACATGACTAAAGACAGGAAACAGAATTTGGAGGCTAAGTAGCTAGTTTTGCAGGCTGAAGAAAATGGATGGTAGTTTTATAATTATATAACTATACTTTTAAAATTGATACATATATAGAGAATTCTGAACTTATTAATACCACCCTATCATTCCCCCCTCTTTTTTATATAAGTCTTATATATAAGCACTTTGTTACACAGATCTGGGAGAAAGCAAGTCACCTCCAAGACTGCTTCCCCATCTGGGAGTGGTCATCAGGTTTTATACTAGGGTGAAACTCTAGCGCATTTTAACAATGCACTTTTGTTACTAAAAAAAGGTAATTTCTACATCTGAAAAGAATAGTTCATATTTATGTACTAGTTATTCAGGAAGGCCACAGCCCCCTTCCTGGTAAACAGGCCTACTAAGATAAAATTTACTTATGTCTAGAAAACAGACTCAGATCTAGGAGACATACATTTGCACTTCTGATAAACAGAGAGATCAAACTACTTTACATGACTAAAGACAGGAAACAGAATTTGGAGGCTATGTAACTAGTTTTGCAGGCTGAAGAAAACGGATGGTAGTTTTATAATTATAAAACTATAGTTTTCTAACTGATCCCATATATAGAGAATTCTGACCTTATTAATACCACCCTATCACATAGACAGAGAATTGCAAGAATGTCAAGTTGGATTTAGCGAAGGCCATGACACCAAGAATATCAGTGTTGATGTCTGATGTTTGAAAGCAAAGAATACCAGAAGAACATTTATTTGTGCTTTATTGACTATGTATAGACATTTGTGTAAATTGTAACAAATTATGATAATATTGAGAAGAATGGGACTCCTAAAGCATTT
>NW_006399883.1:1043888-1045480 GCF_000299155.1 Elephantulus edwardii
TTGAGTGACTTATTCCAGAAGCTGGACTCTATGAAGAGGAATGTAGCATCAGAATTGGAGGAAGATGTTGCAGACCAAGGGTAAAGTACTTTTATAATTAATAATGAGACAAACAACTAAGAACGAGATAGAACAGAGCATAAAACAGGGGCCAGAAGTTCTTGACCTCCAGCCATGCCTCTCTGCATATTTATTGATAATCAGGGGAAGCAAATCATAAAAAGAATTGCTTGTAAATGAAGAGAAATAGTTCTCTATTGTCAACCTAATGCTCTAGCTCAGGAAGTATTTCACAAGTAGTAACACTCCCTCTGTAGGGGGGTCCTAGTCAGCTTGTCTCTTGTCTTCAGGGAACAGCCCTTTTTCTGTGACTTGTCACAAGAGAAATCCTAACTTATAAATTCGTAATTCTTTCAATTCCTGAACACAGTTATCATATAATATTTGGTATGAAATTTGGCTTCTTATAAGAAGATTCATCAATAACCTTTGGTATGCAGATGAAAAAAAATTTGCTTGCTAAAAATAAAAAGGATTTTAAGAGTTTACTGCAGAATATAAAAGACTGTACCCTTCAATATAGATTGCATCTCAATGTCAATAAAACAAAAACTCTTAACCACTAGACCTATAAGCAACAGCATGATAGATGGAGAAAAGATCAAAACTGTCAATGACTATTTTATTTGAGTCCACAATCAAACCTTCTTACAAGCAGATAAGAAACTGCAGTCAATGACTTCTCCAAACTGTTGAGTGACATTGATATTAGTTTGAGAATTAAGGTATTCTTGATCCAGACAATCATTTTTATTTTTAACAATTGCTATGCATCTGAGAGGTATATTAATTAGAATGACTGAAGAAGAGCTGATGACTTTGATCTGTGGTATTAGAGAAGGGTATGGAATATCCCATGGATTGTCAAAAGAACGCACAGATATGATTGAAGAAGGTACATCCCTAGTGTTCCTTGGAAGCAATGATGATAAAACTTCATCTCACATACTTTGGGGATATTATTCAGAGAAGCTTCATTGGTAAGGGATATCATGCTAGGAAAGATGAAGAAATGGAGGAAAATCTTCAACTAAATGAATTAAAAATTACAATCACTACAGCAATGGAATCTAGTGTGTCTGAGGTTGTGAGAAAGACACAGAATAGGACAGGATCTGTTGTTCATAAAATTTCTAAGAGTCACATTCACCTCCACATCCCCTAAGAACAATAATAGTATATAACTACTTACTTGACATTGTAGAAAATGTAGTTTTTAAAACTTACTTAAGTTCTATATTTTATTTCTGAGAACAACAAATTGGAAATAGTAAAGTTTTTCTAAGATGAGATATTATCTAAAAAGTCATTGCTGTTGATCTGGAACCAACTCATAGCTGACCCTCCAGTAGGGTTTTAGAGACTGTAAATTGCATAAATTTGCCCACAGAACAACTGATGATTATTACATATAATTTGAAAAAGATATTTTCCAAATTCAGAGTAATTGTGTATTATTTCTCTTTGTTATTGTTGTTTTTAGAGTTGACCCCAACTTATAACGGTCTGATGTACAACAAATCAAAACTTTA
>NW_006399883.1:1046661-1052192 GCF_000299155.1 Elephantulus edwardii
GGAGCCTTAGAATCCTTGCCTCCAAGGAGCAGCCCTGTTTGACCCTTTCCAGGATGAATCTGTTTGTTTTCCTAGCAGTCCATGGTACCCTCAATATTCTTCTCCAGCACCACAGCTCAAAGGCATCAATTCTGTGATTGTTATATAACATATTTATAAACTTTCACTTACCAAAATGTCTGTTCCTCATTGGCCTATACCTAGATCAAAAACCTGTTGTCTGAAAAGAGCAAGGAAACATTATATGGTTTAACATCAGTACGAGGGTGTATCAGAGTTATAGCATCTCTACATACCTATTCAACCAGTAGGCTTAAAAAATAATTTTGTAAAGCCAAACTCTATGAAGAAAAGTATGGCATCAGAATTTGAGGAAGACTCATCCACAACCTGCATTACGCAGAGGACACAACTTTAATTGACAAAGTGAGAAAGATATAAATCTTATGCTGCAGAAGATCAAGGACTACATTCTTCCTTATGAATTGCCTTTTAATATCAAGAAAACAAAAGTCCTCACTACAGGACCAATGTCAACATTAATATAAATGGAGAAAGGATTGAAGCTGTCCATTATGTCATCTTGTTTGGATCAACAATGAACACCCATGGTATCAGCAGTCAGGAAATGAAGAGGCATATTGTATTGGCAAATCAACTCTCAGGGACGTTCCTAGAAGCTGAGGAGTAGTAATTTAAGTTTGAAGACTAAGGTGCAACTGATTCAGGCTATGTTCTCAATCATCTGCTATGCACTTGGTAGCTGGACATTTAATGACAGAAAGAGGTGGCACTTACAGAAGACATGCAGCACAGGCAGAAGACATGTGTTGCCCAGAGTACTTTGGTGAAAACATTGTTATCTAGCTATACCATGCAGGACCACTTAAAGCTCAAGAAGAAGGGACTGGGACAGCTGGAAACAGAAGGAGATGTCATTTCTTGAAGGGTACAACAGGCTTCATGGTTTGCCATTCAGACACTTTGGGGTAAGCAATGTTGTCAGGACCTCGGCCCTGTGAGACTCAGGCCAAAAAGAGAGTACAAATATACAGGCCCTTCACAAATCATTGCCATAATCATGATTGCTATATAATTACAATGACCTAAAAACTACTAAAAAAGGACTTATATAATGTGAAGAAAACAGCAGTCTGCCTCAGTCTTCATGAAAAAACAAAATAACTCCTATCTTAAAAAAGCAGAACCAATGAATACTCAAGGTAGAGAGAACCAGAAGAAATAAGTAGTTATAGGGTTATTTGAACAGCTACAGAAGGAGATGAAAATGATGGAATAAACCATTAAGAGAGCAAATACCCCAGAGCAAACAAACCAGAAGAGGTATATTGATGAAGAGTAACTTGAACAGCTATGGAAGAAAATGAAAAATATGGCAGAAGGAATTAATAGTATAGATAGAGGTACAAGGATTTAAAAAATCATCACAAGACAGAAAAAATAGAGCCAGTACATGGAAAAGCATATAATTGCAACCCAGACTATTAAGACTAAAATGGCAGAAGTGTCCAACACACTGGTAGAACAAAAAAGTAGAGCTGAAGAGATGGAAGAGAGAATCAGTGAGCCGGAAGACAAAAGCATCACTGGAAACATACTAGAAGAAAAATCAGAGATGACGCATAAAGATAATGAAGATAATATTATAATTATGTAGAATGATATCCAAAGTAAGAACATATATATGATTGAAATTCCAGAATAGGGGGGTTACAGGGAAATGACTCAAAAAATTGTAGAAGTGCTTGAAGAAAAATCCTAGGTGTTTTGAAAAATGGGGAAATTTACATTTAAAAGCACAGTGAAGCCTAAATAGACTATACCGAAAAAGAAAAATATCAATACATATCACAGTCAAATTCTCCAAATTAAAATATAAGGATGTTGTTGTTGTTCTTGTTGATGATGATGATGATTGCCATTGAATCGAGCATGACTCATAAGGACCCTATGAACAAAGGACCTGAAGGCTTTCTATTGCCACTTATCAAAGTTGATAGAGTTTCCAGAGGCATGTTGTTTAGGAAGTGGATGTCAGTCCTGCTTCCAAACCCGTCTTAAACTGGGAACTCTACGAAACACTGTCTACCTTGGGTAACCATTATGGCATTTGACACTCCAATGGTACAAGGCTCAGCATCCCAGCAACCCCAGGTTACCTCAGTACAGCAAATTGACAGAAGAGTGCTATGCCACTTAGAAGAATGCTCCTCTAAAATATAATAACAACGAACTTTAAATACAAAGACTCTTCCCCAGGTTTTGTTGGCTCTAAACAAGAGGCTTAAGTAAAACTACCAATATAGTATGTTGTTGTTGTTGATATGTGCTGTTTAGTCACATGCAATGTATAGCAACCTCATGTACAACAGCTCTGAACCCTTCCATGTCCTAAGCCAGTCTTACTAATTCTGGGAAACCAACCCACATTTTCTCAGATACTGTATCAATCCATCTCATCTGGGTCTTCCTCGCCTGTGTTGTCTTTCCACCTGTCTGAGCATTATGTTCTTCTCCAAGGACCAGTCTATCCATGTGCTCAAAGTATGTGAGGCAGAGCTCCAATATCCTAGCCTCCAAGGATAGACTTCTTATTACCCTCTCCAAGACAGACCTATTTATTTTCTTGGCAGTCCATGTTATGTTCAAGACTGTTCTCCAGCATCACAATCCAAAGGCATCTTTTCTTCTTCTGTCATCCTTAGTCATTGTCCAGCTCTCTGAAGCAGAACAAGTAATAGAGAAGACCATGGCCTGGATCAGGTGCACCTTTGTCTCTAGGCTGATATCATTGAGGATAGAATTCTAAAAGCAGCATGAGAAAAAGAGTCACTTACAAAGTGGAAACAATTAGATTAAGTACTGATTTCTCAGCAGAAACCACTTGAGCTAGAAGACAATGAGATGGCATAGTTTAAAGAAAACAACTGCCCACCAAGGATCCTATACTCAGCAAAGGTCTCCATCAAATATGAAAGAGAAATTAGATCCTTTGCAGAAAAACGAATTTAAAGTACTTGTGAAAACAAGACCGAAAGCACAAGAAATTTTACATTAAGTTATTCATATGGAGATGGCAAAGGGAAGTAGATGGACGCTTGTAACCAAAAATACCAGAAAAAGAAGCACAAGAAAATGGGGACAGTAAAACCTGGCCTGACAATCATCACACCTAATGTGAATGGATTAAATATACCAATTAAGAGAAAAAGAATAGCAGAATAGATTAAAAAAGAAAAAAGAAGCAAAGCCCATCAGTATGTTGCCTCTAACAGACACATCTGAAAAGGAAAGAGAAAGGCAAACTCAAAATCAACAACTGTGGGGGGAAAAAATACCAAGCAAATTGAAACCTCAAAAAAAGGAGGAATGAAAACACTACTCTCTGATAAAATAGACTTCAGAATGAAACCACCATCAAAGATGAGGAAGGGCATTACATACTGATTAAAGGCATGGAAACAGATCCTAGATCTGTCTAGATCAATAAGACATAACCTAGGTCAACATTTATGCACCAGATGATCGACCTGCAAATTACAGAAAACAATGGTTAACAGCAATGAAGAAAGAAATAGCACTAAAATAGAGGTAGGAGATTTCAACACTCCACTCTTATCAAAGCATAGGTCAAATCAAAAGAAACTTAACAAAGATGCAGAAGATCTAAACTATACAATCAGTCAACTTGATCTTGTCGATGTATTAAGGATACTACACCCAACTAAAATTGCATTCATTTTCTTCTTAAGTGCACATGGTACATTCCTCAAAATTGATCACATTTTAGGACACAAAGCAAGCCTCAACAAATTAAAAAACATTGAAGTAATTAAAAATATTTCCTCAGACCACAAGGATATAAAACTAGAAATTAACCACAAGAGACCCAAGGGTTTCACAGATGAATTTTACCAAACATTCAGAGAGGATATATCAATTCTACTTAAATTATTTTTAAAAATTGAAAAAGAAGGACCGCCCTCAAAGTGTTCATTCTATGAAGCAAGTATAACCCTAAAACCAAAACCAGGCAAAGATATTGCCAAAAAATAAAACTATAGAACAGTATATCTCATGAATATGGATGCAAAAATCTTTCCCAAAATTCTAGCCAATAGTATCCAAAACATATAAAAATAATAATTCATCACGACTAAGAGGGATTCATAACAGTTATGCAAGGATGGTTCAACATAAGAAAAAAAATAATAATATTAAAAAGCAAATAACGGCTGTATTTCTATGGTCTGTCCCTCTGCCTGTTTCTCTCTTTGCAGACCAAGGAATCCCACATGGGATACTCTCTAATAAAGCTTCTTTAAAAAACGAAAATAACAAGAACCATATGATCTTAGTAATACCGCTTCCTGATAAAGATATTCAACAAAGTTGGAATAGAAAAGAATTTTCTCAACATAGTGAAAAGTATATATGCAAAACCAAGAGCCAATATCATTCTAAATGGAGAAAGACTAAAAGCATTTTCCTTGCAAACAGGGACCAGACAAGGATGCCCAGATGCCCACTGTCACCACTTCTATTCAATATTATATTGGACATACATACTAGGGCAGTACAACAAGAGAAGGAAATAAAAGGCAACCAGATCAGCAAAGAGATGGTTAAACTATTTCAGTATGTAGATAATATGATAATGAACACATAAACCCCCAAGAATGCAACAAAAAAACTGTTAGAGTTAGTAGACCCATTTAGTAGAGTAGCAGGATATAAGATCAATATCCAAAAATCAGTGGGATTACTCTACAGTAACAAAGAGAACTCAAGAGAAGGAAACCATGAAAGTAATATCATTTACAATAGCTAACCACAAATTGAGATACTTGGGAGTGAACCTAACTAGAGATAGAAAAAACAGAACTTTTCTGCAAAACACAATAAAAGACCTTAAAAACGGAAAATGTGGAGATCTAAGATGGCTGCGGAGGCAGAGACAACGTGGTGAGCTGTGGGAGCAGTGAACCACTTAAAGCAGGGTCATTATGGCCTTCCACACACTTCGGCTTATTGATAATTGAACACTTAAACAGTTGATGACTGGCCCTCAGTGAATATTGAGGCTCAACAACAGGAATTCAAGGATTCCCAAGGAGAAATGGGTGAGTCTTGTGCCCCCCACCCCACCCGACAGAGCCCACGCCTTGCCGCAACAGCCTCTGCAGCTCCATGAGGCTTCCACAGCCAGAATGAATGGATTCCCTCACCCAGGATGGATACTGGGCACCGGCCCTCCTCAAAACTGGTACAGCGAAGCCACCACACTGCCGCAAGGTGGACATGTTCTGGAGAGAATTCTTGGAGCCAGGATGGCGGTTGTGGGGGAAGTGGGCGCCCACTGGCCGCCCGCACAAGAGGGGCTGTGCGCACGCTGAGCACCCATGCAGCAGGGTGGGGGGGGCATGCCTGCAGCGGCCACCCGTGCTGGGGGGGGGCGTGCCCCACTGGCCGCCTGTGTAGGAGGTGGGGGATGTGATGCATGCCCGCCA
>NW_006399883.1:1061886-1075862 GCF_000299155.1 Elephantulus edwardii
CAAAATTACTGAGGAGCAATGATATAAGTTTGAAGACTAAGGTGTACTTGATTAAAGCTATAGTCTTTTCTCTCACTTACTATGCATCTGAGAGCTGGACAATAAATAAGGACTGAAAGAAGAAAACTATGCTTTTGATTGTGATATTGGAAAATAACATTTTTATTTGTTACATTTTATTTTTTATAACTTAATATTTTCCTACATTTATACTTCATACATTCCAAGTTCCAATTGTTAGAGCATATTTGAAGCTATTGCTCCTTATTTTTTAAATGTCTTTCAATCTACAGGTTTTTACAATACTATACCTAACTAAGGTGCACTTGATAGGGGCCATGGTCTTATTATGCATCAGAGAGCTGGACCATGACTAGGGATGATAGAAGGAGAGTTAATGCCTTTGAGCTGTGGTGCTGTAGAAGAATACTGAATATACCATGGACTGCCAGAAGAATAAACAAGTTCATCCTGGAGAGGGTGAAGTTAGGCTGCTACTTGGAGGCAAGGATTCTAAAGCATCATCTGATGTACTTTGGACATGTTGCAAGGCCGGATCAGACCTTGGAGAGGGACACCATGCTTGGGAAGGTGGAGGGAAGTTCAGGAAAGGAAGACCTTAATGAGATGGATTTATCCAGTCACTGGAGTAATGGGGATAGGTGTGTCAGAGACAATAACATCGGCAAGGGATAGATCAGGGTTTAGGGCTGTTGTACCTAGGGTCACTATGGGTCACAGGTGACTTGACACTATGTAACAACAACAACTGTACCTACCAATGTCCCTCTGTATTTACAGAACCTCTGCACAGAAGGCAAAGAAAACAAGGATAATAGCTAGGGAAACAATCCTTCAATATATAATAGAAAAGAAAGTATCAAGAAATACTTAAAAAATCTGTAGTTCACAATATGAATTAAAGTTTAAGATCAAGAAAACAAAGATTCTCACTACAAGGCCAACTGAAAGCATCATGAAAGTTGGAGAAAAGAAGAAAATTGTTAACAATTTTAGCTCACTTAGGTCCACAGTCAACACTCTTGGCTTCAGCAGTCAGGAAGTCAAAAGACAAATTGCATTAAGAAAATTTGCTGTCATGGACTTCTCCAGGGTGCTGAAGAGCAACAACATCAGTCTAGAAACCAAGATACACCTGATACATAGCCTTCACAATTACTTGCTATGGACACTGACCAAAAATGATAGAAGAATTGACAAATTTGAGTTGTGATACTGGACAAAAATATTGAACAGATCATGTAATGCTGAGAGAAAAGTCTATCCTTGAGAGGGTGAAATCACATTTCTCCTGAGAGATAAGAATTTTGAAGCTCCATTTTGTATATTTTGGGCATATTACCAGGAGGGACCAGTCCTTGGAGAAGGATATCATTCTTGGAAGAGTGGAGGGACAGTGTAGGAGAGAAAGATCCCAGATAAGATGGACTGATACAGTAGGAGGGATAACGAGGGTAGATATGTCAGAGTCAGTGAGATTGGCTCAGAACAGAGCAGGGTTCAGAGCAATTGTGCACAGGGTTGCTATGAGTCAAATTTAACTCTACAGCATGTAACAATAACTTAAAAAACATAAGCTGAATGAAAAGATTGAGTTGAACATCAAATAGAGAGCAAAAGAACGCAGAACCACAATCAGCACAGGAGAGGCCTCCTGAACAGCTGTCCACATAGTGTAGAAACCAAGGAATCCAGTACAACAGTGGCAGTTACTGCAGTATACACAGCAGGTGAAAAGATTGTAAAACCTATTTGAAACATTGAACAAGGAGAACAAAAGAACACAAAACCATGAACAGCACTGCATGACAGGCCATCTTGAACAGCTATCCATGTTGCGTAAGAACCCGGAAACAGCAACAATTAACTTTATCCACATAACTTAAAAAGATTCCATTTACCTCTGACCTGGGTTCTGCACACACACACACACACACACACACACACACACACACACACACACACACACACTCCTTACTAGATAGTTGACAGTATTCTCTTCAACTTCCTAATCATTCAACCACCTCCCTTCACCCAGCCAAGTCTCATGTCTACCACATAACACACCCATACTTCCTTGTTCCTGGATCCAGAAGCTCTAAAAGCATTCCTCCCAGAACCTGATGATTGAACCTGGCCACCAATCAGCCTCACAGGTTGTAAAGGGAAGCTCCTCTGACTGAGAGCACTCATCTTCTGGATTGGCAAAGACATCATGTTTAGCCAAGCTTACAAGTTTAGGTATCTGTGAGGCCAGTAGAAACTCAGCCTGGAAACTCAGCCTCAGGCTGAGTATTTCCATCTCTTGACGTACCATCAACACATCTTTCCCATAACATATATGTTTAGTGATAGTTGTATGTTTCCTTGTTTTATGGTTTGCTCATATAGGTATAGCACTTGTCTGTCAGTTTGTCTCTCACTAATTATTTTATAGTTTGTGTGTATACAATTATTCGTTTATAGTTTGTTCTTTTGAGCACAGCACATGACTGCCAGTTTGCTGTACTGAGGTGGTTTCAGGTTGTACTGGTGCTGGAAACTATCCCGTAAGTATTTAGAATATCAGCAAGGCCATCTACTGTAGACACGTTTAGCTATGAGTAAGTTTGGCTTAAAGAATGTCAGCATGTCTAAACCTTGGCTTTGGATAGAGGTTTGCCTAGGGCTATTTAGCATCTTCCCTAGTACCACTAAGCCTTCTAAATCCAGCCTGGACTTCTGGCAGTTCTCAGCACATCTCAGGCAGATGTGCTGTTCCAGTTGTTTTTGGATAATCTTTCATAGAATCTTGCTTGCATGTGAAATCAAAGATATTGTTCTATAGTTTCCACACTCTGTTGGGTCACCCTTCTTTGGAATGGGAACAAATATAGACCTCTTCCAGTCAGTTGGCCAAGTGGTTGTTCTCCAGATTTCTTGACAAAACTTGGTGATAACGTCCAGCGCAGCATCTGTTAGCTGAAATATGTCAATTGGTATACCATCTATTCCTGGGGCCTTATTTTTTGCTATTTCCTTCAAAGCAGTCTGAACCTCATCCTTCATCACCATAGGCTCTTGTTCATATGTTGTTTCATGAAATCCTTCTGAGTCTGCCAATTCCTTTCAATACAGTGACTCAGTATAGTCTTTCCATCTTCTTTTAATACTTCCTGGATCATTTCATATTCTGCCTAAAGCATCCCTGATTATAGCAACTCGTGGTTTGAATTTGTTCTCCAGTTCCTTGAGCTTCAGAAATGCTGAGCGAGTTCGCCCCTTTTGAATTTCTGACTCCAACTCCTTGGACATTTAATTATAATATTTTACTTTGTCATCCCATGCTGCCTTTTGAAATCTTCTATTCAACTCTTTAGTATCTTGAATTCTTCCTTGTGTTTTGGTTTCTCTGCCCTCCAGTGCAATTTTCAGAGTCTCTTCTGAAATTCATTTTGGTCTTCTCTTACTTTTCTGTCTTTGCAATGACCATTTGCACTCTTCCTGGACGATACCCTTGATATCCTCCCACAACTCATCTGGTCATCGCTCATTAGAAGGGTTTAGAAAAGTTAGAAGGGGTTGCAGTACTAGAGATATTGTAGCTAATGTTAGATGGATCTTAGCTGAAAGCAGGGAATACCAAAGGAATGTATATCTGTGTTTCGTTGATTATGCAAAGGCATTCGACTGTGCGGATCATAACAAACTGTGGCTGACTCTGAAAAGAATGGGAACCCCAGAACACTTGAGCGTGCTAATGTGAAATCTATACTTGGACATTGGACCAAGAGGTGGTGGTCAGAACAGAGCAAGGAAACACTGCATGGTTCAAAATTGTGAAGGGCGTACACCAAGGATGTGTACTGTCTCCATACCTTTTCAACCTGTATGCAGGACAGATTATCTGGGAGGCTGGGCTCTATGAGGAGAAATATGCAGTCAGGATTGGTAGAAGATTCAACAATCTGCGTTATGTAGATGACACAACCCTTCTTGCTGAAACTGAGGAAGACCTGAAGCGCTTGCTGCAGAGGTAAAGAACTGCAGCTTCCAATATGGGTTGAGGCTCAATGTCAAGAAGACAAAGATTCTCACCACTGGACCAAATGGCAGCATCAGTATGGTTGGTGAAGAGATTGAGCTTGTTCACAGCTTTAGTTTGCTTGGCTCCACAGTCAACACTCTCAGCACCAGTAGCCAGGAAATTAAAAAACGCATTGCTATAGGAAAGTCTGATGTTAGGAACCGCTCCAAAGTACTCAAGAGCAGTGGTTTCTCTCTAGAGACTAAGGTGCATCTGATACAGGCCATGGTTTTTGCTATCACCTGTTATGAATCAGAGAGTTGGACAATGACCTAGGACGATAGAAGGATAATTGATGACTTTGAGCTGTGGTGCTGGAGAAGAGTGTTGAGGGTACCACGGACTGCTAGGAAAACAAACAGATTCATTCTGGAAAGGGTTAAACCAGGTGGCTCCTTGGAGGCAAGGATTCTGAGGCTCCATCTAACATACTTTAGACATGTTGTAAGGAGGGACCAGTTCTTGGAGAGGGACATTCTGCTTGGTATGGTGTAGGGACAGCGCTGGAGGGGAAGGCCCTCTATGAGGTGCATTGAATCAGTAACTGGGGTAATCGCGATGGGTGTGTCAGAGATGGTGTGATTGGCACAGGACAGAGCAGAGTTTAGGGCTATTGTACTTGGGGTTACTATGAGTCGCAAGGGGACTCAACAGCACATAACAACAACTTCAACAATTTAGCATCTTTGCTGTTACTCCCAGGCAATCCAACATGAAAGTAGAGTTGGTTCCCTCTGCTGTTGACAGAAGAATCAATGCCTTCCAAATTTTGTGTTGGAGAAGAGCACTGAATTTCTCATGAACTGTCAAAAGAGCAAATGAGTCTGTCTTGGAGGAAATGCAATCAGGCTGCTCTTTAAAGGTGATAATGGTGAGAATTCATCTCTCATTTTTTAGGCATGTTGTCAGGAAGGACAAGTCCTGGGAAGAAGACATTAGGCTTTTTATCAAGTGTCAGAAAAAGAGAAGAAGATCCTCACCAAGATGGATTAACACGATGATTGTAACAACAGGCTTCAGAATATCAGAAACGGTTAAGACAGTGCAGAATAAGGCAAGGTTCAAATCTGTTGTTCATGGGGTATCTTTGAGTTGAAGTTAAATAGATGGAACCCAACAACAAAATTTAAAAGTAATAAAATGGTAAGGAATCATCTATAGTTGTTGTTATGTGCTGTTGAGTCATTCTATGTACAACAGCCGTAAACCCCTCCTCTAGATTGAGCCAACTTTATTATCTCTGATGCCTCACTACGCTCCTTTCCCAAGTCACTGAATCAATCCATAAAAAAAAATCTCCCAACAAAAGAATGCAATTTTTTACTGGGCAGCAAACTATGATTGTTGGCAAGGATTTAGGGATTGGAACTCTTTATAAACTGCTGATGGAATGTAAAATTATATAAATATTGTATGGAAGGCCATCTGGTGCCTCCTCAAAAAGTTGAAAATAGAAATACCATTTCATTCAGTTATTCCACTAGGAATATTTGTTGTTGTTTTTGTTGTTATGTACAATTAAGTTGCCTGAGACTCATAGCGACCCTATGTGCAATAAATCTTAATCTGCTTTATCTCGATTCAGTCTCACTGATTTCAAACATTTATCTCCATTATACCAGTTACTATTTCAATCCATCTCATCAGAGGTCTTCCTCTCTCTCCAAGGACTGGTCTTTCCTGGTCACATTCCCGAAGTATAAGAGATAGAGCTTTAAAATCCTTGCCTGTAAGGAGAAACTTGGTTTCACCCTCTCTGAGACAGACATGTTTGTTCTCTTGACAGTCCATGATATGTTCAATACTCTTCTCCAGCACCACAACTCAAAGGCATTGATTCTTCCTCTATCATCCTTAGTCACCATTCCGATCTCATAGCAAGTAACTGGGAAGACCAAGGCCCAGATTAGGTACACCATAATCTCTAGACTGATGTCATTGGACTTTGGAAAACTAGTAAAATAAACAGTAAAGAAATCAGGTCTGTAACATAAAGACAAGTGTGCATACCCATGTTTATTGCAGAATTATTCATAATAATAAAAATATGGAAACAGTCCAAGTGTCTATCAACCAATGAACTGACAGAGAACCTGGTACAATCAGACCTTGAATATTACACAGATTTGAAGAACAATGAACTTGTGAAACACTGCACAAAATGAGTGAGTCTGGAAGCTATTCTGTTGAGTGAAATATCACGGATTTCAAATAACAAATACTATATGTGGCCAAGAAAAAGATAGTAAGGTTATAGAACAGAATGAGGGGAACAGATATGGTGGGTGAGTATAGGACAAGAATGAGTAGATAATTCTTTATTATTATTATTATTATGCATTTTAATGAACGTTTACAGAGACTTTGAATTTCCATTCATTCATTGTTGCATTTTTCTCCCTACCAACCCCTCACCTTCAATTCACTCTTCTCTTTGAAAAGTAAAAGAAAAATTTTTTTTATTATTATACATTCCCTTCCCCCAAGTGCACTCCACTGGACTCCTGTCATGATAATAATACCTAATCATATATCGCTTTTAAACAGTTCTCTCCCTTATCTATTTCAATGCAGTATACATTATTTATCCCCTCTTTCTCATTCTCCCCTCAACCTCAATGTCAGTCCCATTTTACAACAGTGGCACTATGAAATATTTGTTTTTTTGTGACTGAGATATTTCAATCAGCATAATGCCCTCCAAGTTCATCCCTTTTGTATACTATTTCATGAGTTCTTTGTGTGAATATACCAGACCTACTCTATCCATTTGTTTGTTGATGGGCAAAAGAATGTTTATTTGTGTTTTATTGACTATGTAAAAGCATTTGACTGTGGATTACAAAAAACTTATGTCTAATATTGAGAAGAATAGGAATCCCAGAAAACTTATTACTGCCTATGCAAAATCTGTATCTTGCTCAAAAAGCTGTTGTCTGAATGGAGCAAGGGAACACAGCATGGTTTAAAGCAGGAAAAGTGCGTGTCGGGATGTATCCTTTCTCCATTCTTGATCAATCTTCTCGCTGAGCAAATAATTTGTGAAGCTGGACTCTAACGAAGGACGTAGAATCAGGATCGGAGGAAGACCCATGAACAACTGGCATTATGCAGATGAAAAATCTTTGCTTGCTGAAGGTAAGAAGGACTTGAAATGCTTGCTTCAGAAGATCAAGAACTATAGCCTTCTCTGGATTATATCTCAAAATCAGGAAAACAAAAGTCATCACCTTGTGACAAACAAGATAACATAATGATAGAGAAAGGATCAAAGCCATCAATGATTTCATATGGCTTGTATCACCAACAGTCAGAAGATCAAGAAACATTGTATTGAGGAAATCTGCTGTCAGTTACATCTCCAAATATGAAAGAGCTATTATATCAGTTTGAGGATTACAGTGTGTCTGAAAATATAGCTTACTTATAATGATTAAAAATATTTCTGTAATTTATTAAAAATGACATTAATATGTCGTTGTAAGGTGTCATCCAGTCAATTATCACGTTGTTGTTGTTGCTGTGTATTGTAGAGTAGGAATCAACCATAGCTGACCCTCCAGTGGGTTTTCAGAGACAATTAATTGCACAGAAGGATATGAACCATCCTTCTCCCACAGAGCAGCTAGTGGCCTTGAACTGTGTGTCTTTGGGATTGCAGCACAACCTTTTTCATTAGGCCACCAGAGAGCACTCATAGAGTCTCTATTAAAGAAATATCTAAACTTTCCCCTACCCTACACCATCATGGTCTCTGTCATGCTTAAGCCCAATGTCCTAGTCACTCTGTCAATCCATTTATTAAAGGTCTTTCTCTCCCTACTCTACTTTTCGCAGAATGATGTCTTTTTTCCAAATATTGGCCTCTCCTGGCAAAAAATAAGTGTGACAAAGTTTCACCATCCTTGCCTCTAAGGAACATCTTGGTTGCACTTCCTGTAAAACAGACTTGTTTATTCTTTTTGTAGTCCATGGAATATCCAATACTCTTTGCTAATACCACAATTCAAAGGTACCAATTCTTTGCTCTTCTTTATTCATTGCCCAATTTTCAGATTAATAGGGAACAATTGAAAAGATTATGTCTTAGATCAAGTACATTCTAGGTTTTAAACCTAAATTTTTTCCTTTTGGCACCTTAGAGAGTTCCTTGACAATTTATTCCCCTTCCACCCCCTCCCCCCACCCCATGCAACATGTCTCTTGGTTTTGTGTCTGCTGCTACCATGGCCTTTGATTGTCTATCCAAGTAAAATGAATTTGTTGACAACTTAAATCTTTTCTCCAACTACTATGATGTTGCCTATTGGTAAAGATGTGAAGATCTTTGTTTTCTTGATGTTGAGATGTAATGCGTATTGAAATCTGCGTGGAGTCTTTGATGTTCCTCAGTAGGTATTTCAAGTCTTCTTCACTTTCTGGAAGCAAGGTTGTGCTACCTGCATATGGCAGGTTGTTGATGAATCTTCCTCCAATCCTGATGCCACATGTTTTTTTCATATAATCCATCATCCTGGATTATGTTCTAAGAATATAGATTGAATTATTTTTGTTATTGTTGTGAGTCTTGGAGTTTGAACCAATTCATAGCTGATTCTCTAATGGGTTTTCAGAAGCTATAAATCTCACAGGAGGATATAGCCCATTCTTACATAGAGTAGCTGGAGATTCTAATTACCTATTTTGAGTTGACAAGATACAACCCTGACACACATCTTTCCTGTTTTTAAGCCGTACAGTATTTCCTAGTGGTGTTTGGACAATGTTTTATTGGTCTATGTGTCTGCTTTTCAGGTGTACAAATATTTTGGAATTCCTGTTGTTCTCTATACTATTCATAATTTGTTATCCACACAGTAAAATGCCTTTGAAAAGTGACTAAAACATGAACAGTTTTTTCTCTGGTATTCGGTATTCCCTACTTTGGGGTAAGAATTATCTGACATGACTCATTCCAATCACTTATGAATCTGTGGAGTGAAAAGAAATGAACAGTGGATGCTCTAGGGCATGTCAAACTTACAAACAGAATCTGATGTTCCTGATAATAGGCCACCAGGTGACTGACCACAGCTTGGGAACTGGAAAACCTTCAGGCTAGCTGGAACAAAGCCTTGGGAGACAACACTGGGAATATATCCCTTGTAAATCTGCTGGTAACTGTTTATACTGAAAGAATGCTCTTGAGGAAATGTTTGCTCTCCCTGCTATACCTGCTACCATCTGTCTTATGTTATATTGTTAATTATCTGAAGATTTTGCTTAAAAGCTTTGCTTGTACTGAATAAAATCCTTAAGATTTTTTCAAGTCTTTCAACCCTTGCTCCCCAACTATGCTGTGTCTTTCTTTTCTCAAGTATCTCTAATTCCTCACTCTTAAACCTGTTGTAGAGCTGGACTTTCCATGAATCCAGTTTACGTAAATGGCAGTTCCTGTGGATATACTGTTTCAGTGGTTTTAATTTGTTTAATAATTTTCAATAACATTTTACTTTTATTTGGTATTAATTATCTTGTTCTATAATTTCCACATTCCATTGGATCCTCTTTTTATTGGAATGGAAATAAGTAGTAGTCCCTTTCAGACAGATGGTCTGCTGTAAGTTAGAGAGCACACATAGGGCTGCCCCTGTTTGTTGAAATATGTCTTCTAGTATTCCAACAAGTCCTGAACTCTTCCTTCATTACCATTGTTTCCTGATCATATGTGATTTTCTGAAACAATTCAATGTCAACCAATTCTTTTTAGTACAGTGACACTATGTAGCCCTTTCATCTTCTTTTGGTGTTTCATACATCAGTCTAGAATTTTTCCCATAAAATACTTCAGTATTTCAACTTGAGGTTTGAATGATTTTGTTTTTTTAACTTGAACAATGTAGAGTGTGTTCTTCACTTTTGGTTTTTTAATTCCAACTTGTCACACATTTAGATTTAATAAAATTGTTGCTGAGTATTTTTATACATCATTGAGTTGGATGTGACTAATAGCTGACCCAACAGCCAGTTTTCAAAGGCTGTAAATCACAGAGGAGGAGATTGGCTATCTTTCTCCTCAAAAGCAGCTGGTAGATTCTCTACCACTAGTCTACCAGAACTTTGTCTTTAATAATGTTCTAGTAGTGATGGTGCTATAATATCAAGACAGAACTGACTTAAGCTTATCCTCTATTGGGTTTTTACAGACAGAAAATCACACAGAAGGAGATGGAGATTACCTGTCTTTCTCTCATGGAGCAGCTGGTAAATTCAAACCATGCACCTTTGCATTATCAGCCACCAGAGCTTCCTCAATAATATAAAAAAATGCAATAAAAACAATCTGGCAGAATCCACTAAAAGTACTTATAATTACTGAAATTACATCTTACTCTTTTATCTATGGGTGTGGTGGTGTTGTTACATGCCATCGAGTCACCTATGAATTATAGCGACCCTAAGTAGTCCCATTAAAAAAAAAGTGATCCAACAGAGTATGGAAATTATCGACCAATAACACTAATATCCCATACAAGCAATACTCTGCTGAAGTTTATCTTGAAATGACTGGAAAAGCACATTGACAGAGAACTACAAGAAATATAAGCTGAGTTCTGCAGATGCCAGGGCACTAGCTTGGCTTGTCGTGGACAGCTTGGCTGAGAGCAGAGAGTACCAGAGGAATGACTATCTGTGTTTCATTGACTATGCAAAGACATTTGACTGTGTGGATCACAAAAAACTATGGCTAACTCTGAGAGGAATGGGAATCCCGGAACACTTGATTGTGCTTATATGAAACTTAAACCAGGAGGCAGTCGTCAGAACAGAGCAAGGAAACACTGTATGGTTCAGAATCAGGAAAGGTATGAGTCAGGGATACATCCTATCTCCATACTTTTTCAATGTAAATGCAGAACATATCATAGAGGAGGCTGGACTTTATGAAGATGAATTTGGCATCAGGATTGAAGATTCATCAACAACCTGGTTATGCACATGACACAACTCTGCTTGCCTGAAACTGAGGAGGACATGTGGTGTTTGCTGTAGAAGGTCAAGAACTGTAGTCTTCAATATGGATTGAAGATTAACACCAAGAAGGCAAAGATTCTTATCACTGGGCCAATTGGCATCTTCATGATAGATGGAGAAGAGATTGTGATTGCTAACAACTTCAGCTTACTTGGTTCAATAATCAGCACTCTTGGCACCAGAAGTTAGGAAATCAAAAGATTAATTGCATTGGGAAAATCTGCTGTCAGGGACCTCTCTAAAGTACTGAAGAACAACAATGTCAGTATGGCCACGGTCTTCACAAGTACTTGCTATTAATCAGAGTGTTGAACAGCGACTAAGGATGATAGAAGAAGAATAGACAGATAGAGACAAGGTTTGAAACTCCATCTCACATACTTTAGACACAAGAACAGGAGGTACAATCCTTGGAGAATGACATCATACTTGAATGGGTAGAGGGACAGCACAGAAAAGGAAGAACCTGAATGAAATGGATTGACTCAGTGACTGAAGAAATGGGATTAAGTCTGTCAGAGATGATGAGATTGGTTCAGGTTAATGCAGGGTTTAGAGTTATTGTAAACTTTGTCACTCTGTAAACTTTAATTTTGCTTTGTAGTATTCTAGTGTAATATTTAGTATCTCTTTTTATATCCATCTTCATCTTCTTTGTCCTTTGTAATGACCTTTTTCATTCTTCAAGAATGACATTCTTATTTTTAGATTCCATGATCGATTGTATTAATCATACACTGAAAATACTTGCTGACCACCCTGATATGTTCTGACATAAGAGTTATGTCCAGTGTGTCACATAACAATACCAAATTTCTTCTATTACTCCAATGTCACATATCTCTCAAGGTTTCCCAAGACTTAGCATATGAATGAAATTCTTGATATCATCCCACAGCTCATCTGGTCGTTAAAGGCCTTAAAACTGTTTTTGAGAAGGTTTTTAAATTCAGATGGGCTAAACTTAATGTCAAATTTTGGTTCTTGTGTATTTGCTTTCATTTTCTTTAGTTTCAGTTTTAACTTGTGTGTGAGTACTTTGATGGTCTATTTTACAATCTACACCTGGCCTAGTTTCCACAACTAATATTTTCTCCAATAATTTTTTCCACAGATGAAATTAATCTGATTCCTATGTAGTCCCTAATATGAGGTCCATGTTTATAGTTGCTGTTTGTGTTTCTTACAAAATGTATTTGCAATCAATCATTGATTTTACAAAATTCTATCTTTCTATATCCACATGCATATCTATAACCAATTCCATATTTTCCAACTACTGAAAATTAAATTAAAAAGTTCCTTGAAGGGAGCTCTGGTGGCCTAGTGGTAAGAAGCTGTACTGAAATCCCAGAGGTATGTGGTTCAAATCCACCAGATGCTCTGCTGGAGAAGGAGGGACAATCTCCTCCTGTACCAGTCAGATCTGATTTGATGGTACAGGCAAAAAATAATAAACAATATAAAAACAAAAAGTTCCTTGAAACAAATAATAATAAAACACAACATGCCAAAACCTCTAGGCTAGAGTGAAAGTAGTCCTTGTGGGGGAAGATAATAGAAATAGGCAAACACATAAAAATAGAGAAGAAGCAAAATTAATGACCTAAATCAAAACTTTGATTGTATAGAAAAAGAACAAGAATTTAACCTCACCGTATCTAGAAGAAAAGAAATAACAGCTGAAATCGATGAGATAGAAAACAGAAAAACATTAAACCATCAACAAAAGGAACTGGTTCTTTGAAAGAGTTAATGAAATAGACCAACCTAAAAAAAAAAAGACTCAAATAACTCAAATAAGAAATGATAGACGTATCATCACAACAGAACCAAATGAGATTAAATCAATAATATTAGAATATTATGAAAAGTTATATTATGATAAATTTAAAAATCTAGAGGAAATGGACAAATTCCTTGAAACTCACACCCCACCTAGAATGAAACAAACAGAGGTAGAACAATTGAACAGACTTACCACAAAAGAAAAAAATTGAGCAAATCCTAAAAACATTCCCTCCCCAAAGCAGTCCCAGATAAAATGGCTTCACAGCTGAATCTTACCAGAAATTCAGAGAAGCTCTATCACCAATACTTCTTAAATTATTTAAAAAATAAAAAAAGAAGGAACACTATCAGACTCATTCTATGAAGCAAGCATAACCCTAATACCAAAATCAGGCAAAGACATTACCAAAAAAAGGAAAGAAAAAATTTATATATAAATATATAATTTTTAAGCCATTGTTGTTTGAATTTCCTGTCATTTACCATACTATTTTTTAATAATTTTTTTATTTTATACTGATTTGCTTACAAAATTCTTACACATTGTTTTTCCACATTGGATCTTTCCCATTTTTTTACCCACTCTTCCCTCTACCCATCAAATTGTAAGACTCTATGATTACCCCCCTGCCCATCCTCACCCCTCTGCTCTTATCCTCCCATCCTTGGATTCTCATGTATCTTTATCAATTATCTTTCTATTTCTACAGTAATGGTCTTATACAGAATTTATCTTCATGGGACTGAGCTAATTCACTTAGCGTAATATTCTCCAGTGCCTCCCAAGTTAGGTAGTGATTTTCAAAATCATTGCTCCTGAGTGCTACATAGTATTCCATTAATTGGCTATACCACAATTTCTCAATCCATTCAATTACGATTGGGCATCTAGGCTGTTTCCATGTTCCTGCGATGGTGAATAATGCTGCTATAAACACTGGTGTACAAATCTCCATTTGTCCCTCAGTTCTCATTCTCTTGGGGTATATTTCAAGCAGTGGAATAGCTGGGACAGAACAATATTTTTAATGAATATGGGTGCAAAAATTCTTCATACGGTTCTAGCCAACAGTACATTTTTTAA
>NW_006399883.1:1077521-1085295 GCF_000299155.1 Elephantulus edwardii
CAGCTATGGGAGTAAGTGTGTCAGAAACAGTGAGATTGAGGAGAACCAGAAGAAATATATTGATGAGGAACTATTTAAACAGATACGGAAGAAGGTACAAATGATGGAATAAACAATGGAAGCCATTAAGAAAACAAATTATGCAAAGAGAGGGAGCCAGAAAAAAAAAGTGTATCAATGAGAAATAACTTGCACAACTATAGAAGAAAATGTAAAGATGAAAGAAGGAATTGAAACTACAGATAAAGAGGTAAAATAACATAAAAAGGCATTGCAAAATAGACAGGTTACAGCCAACATAGTACTACAAAGAACAGATGTGCATTAAAAATGCAATCCAGAACATTAGGTCTGAAATGGCAGAAGTGTGCAAAATGCTGGAAAGACACAAAAGTAGAACAGGAGAGATGGAACAGAGAGTCAGTGAGCTGGAAGACAAGGAGCTCAAAGGAAACATGTTAGAATAAAAATCAGAGGGAAGAAATAAAAAAAATTATGAAAACATTAGAATCATGTGGGATGACATAAAAAGGAACAACATACATATGATTGGAATTTCATAATACAAGAGGGACAGGGAAATCACTAAGAAAAATTTTGAGAAAGGTACTAGAAAACAATTTCTCAGGTATTATGAAGAAGAAAGGGATTAACATTCAAGAAGTTCAGCAAACATTGAATAGACTGTACCCAAAAGGAAAAACATCAAACATATCTCAGTCAAATTCCTCAAAACAAAAGATAAGGACAGGATACTAAAAGCATCATGAGAAAAACTAGAAGTAACCTACAAAGGAAAATCAATAAGATTAAGTTCTGATTTTTCAGCAGAAACCTAAAGACAATCAGAAGGTATTTACAGAAATTACAAAGAAAACTGTTGCAAGCTGAGGATACTATACCCAGCAAAGCTGTCCAAAAATAAAGGAAAATTAGATCCTTTGCAGAAAATAAGGAACTTTGAAGATTTGTGAAAACAAGACCAAATCTACAAAAACTTTCTAGGGAAGTCCTTCATGCAGAGATGCCAAAGGAAAATGGATAGGCCAGAGAAACTAAATACAACAAATGAAGAAACACAGCAAAATGGCAATCATAAAATCTAGTCAGTCAATAATGACATGTAATGTTAATAGACTGAATGCACCTATGAAGAAAAATAGTAATAAATTAAATAAACAAAGCCAATCAACATGTTATCTATTAAAGACACATCTAAAAACTAAGAGAAAGAAAGATAACTCAAAATCAAAGACTGGAAAAAGGAATACCAAAAAGAAAAAAAATGGCATCTACAAAAAAGCAGGAGTGGCAATAATAATCTTTGATAAAATAGACTTCAAAATGATAACCTGAAGATAAGGATAAAATACAAGGAAGGACACTATAAAATTATTAAAGGCACAATAGGTCAAAACAAACCTTGCTTAACATCTATACCACCAAAGGATAGATCTGCAAAAAATATAAAACAGAATTGAAGACAGCACCAAATAGTGGCAAAAGACTTTAACACACTACTCTCACCAATGGATAGATGAACTCAAAAGAAATTTAACAAAGATACAAAAGATCCAAGCAATACATTCAGCCAACTTGACCTTGTGGATATATTCTGAGTCCTGCACCCAACTAAAACTCAATTCAGTTTCTTCTCAAGTGCATATGATACATTTTTCAAATTGATCACATATTAGGGCACAAAGCGAGCCTCTACAAATTAAAAAACATTGAAATAAGAGAGATGCAAATCAAAACCACAATGAGATACCATCTCACTCCAGTACAAGTGGCAAAGTTTAACAAGACAGCAAGAAATAAATGTTGAAGAGGATGTAGAGAAATAGGAACTCTTGTACACTGTTAGTGAGATTGTAAAATGGTACAACCACTCTAGAAGGCAGTTTGGTGCTTTCTCAAAAAGCTGAACATAGAAATTCCATATGACCCAGCTATTTCACTGTTTAGAATACAATAGACTTTTAAATCTTGCAACTGGCAAAGTAAAAGTGGGTTGCATGTATAATCCACCAAATAATGATCTGGCCCATTTGAGACCTAGCTATTCCACTGCTTGGAATACAATAGAATTTTTAAATCTTCCAATTGGCAAAGTAAAAGTGGGTTTCATATATGTAACCCCAAATAAGGAACTGGTCAACTTGAGAATACTACAAACTTCCTGTAGTCATCATTGTATGATACACAAAAATAATTCATTACAGAATATTTGAGGTGAAGAGCGCAAGATTTTAGATCAATTTGGAGTTCAAGTTCTAATTAGAATATAATATTAACCATGATTCTGCCTTTCTGAGATGTCAAGTTTTGTTTTATTGTCTATTTGCTTTTCATTAAATCATTCATACACTTTTTATTTTATAGTTGGCTATAATTGATCAATACCATTTATTATAACACATCATCAAATCCTCACTGTACCTTGCATTTATTCACCCTATCCATCTATTCACTAATCTCAACAGCCTTATTTTAATAAAATAGAGTAAATATCTTTGACAAGTATAAAAAATAAAAGTACACATTACAAAGTAGAAAATGAAACATAAAAAAAAAATCACCACCACTTTGAGAAAAGTTTGGATTTTCTATTTTATGAATGTGTAAGCTAAATGACAAATATGTTTAATTCTCATGTGTATTTTGAGTTAAAATACAACTGGAAAAATTGGAAAACAAACAAACAAAGCAAAATTATGTGTTCTGAGGGTGTCTTAAAGAAGGAAGAATCAAAGAAATATGAAGGACAACCACCTGGACAACTGACTGGAAGAGATCTATCTTTGTTCCCATTCCAAAAAAAAAACGTGACCTAACAGAGTGTGGAAATTATTGAACAATATAATTGACATTACATGCAAGCAAGATTCTGCTGAAAATTATCCTAAAATGACCTGAGCAGTACATCAACAGAGAACTGCCAGAAGTGCAAGCTGGGTTTAGAAGAGGCTGTGATGTACTAGGGATATTATAGCTGTTAAGTGGACCTTGGCTGAAAGCAGAGAGTACCAGAGGAATGTCTATCTGTGTTTCATTGACTATGCAAAGGCTTTTGACTGTGTGGATCACAACAAACTGTGGCTGACTCTGAGAAGAAAGGGAATCCCCGAACATTTGATTGTGCTTATGCAAAACCTACACTTGGACCAGGAGGCAACCAACAGAACAGAGCAAGGAGATACTGCATGGTTCATAATCAGGAAGGGTGTAAGCCAGGGATGTATTCTGTCTCCATACCTTTTCAATCTATATGCAGAACAGATCATCTAGGAGGCTGGGATTTATGAGGAGGAATATGGCATCAGGATTGGAGGAAGACTCATTAACAACCTGTGTTATGCAAATGACACAACCCTGCTTCCTGAAACTGAGGAGGACCTGAAGTGGTTGCTGCAAAAGATCAAGGACTGCAGCTTTCAATATGGATAGAAGCTCAACAAGAAGAAAACAGATTCTCACCACTGAGCAAATTGAGAGCAGTATCAGATCTGGTGAAGAGATTGAGATTGTTAATAGCCTGAGTTTGCTTGGCTCCGCAATCAACACTCTTGGTACCAACAGCCAGGAAATCAAGAGATGAGTTTCATTGGGATAGTCCGCTGTCAAGGACCTGTCCAGAGTACTGAAGAGCAACGATGTCAGTCTGGAGACTAAAGTGCACCTGATCCAGGACATAGTCTTCGCAAAAGTTTGCTATGCACCAGAGAGCTGGACATTAACTAGGGATGGTAGAGAATTGATGCCTTTGAACTGTGCTGCTGGAGAAGAGTGCTGACTATACCATGGATTGCCAGGGAAACAAACAGTTTTGTCCTAGAGAGGGTGAAGCCAGGCTGCTCATTGGAGGCAAGTATTCAGAAGTTTCATCTGACATACTTTGGGCAAGTTGCAAAGAGGCACTGGTCCCTGGAGAGGGACATCATGCTTGGAAGGGTGGAGGGACAGAAAAAGAGAGGGAGACAATCAATAAGATGGATTGATACAACAACTGGGATAATGAGGGTAGGTGTGTCAGGGACAGGAAAGTTGGCACAGAATAGAGCAAGTTTCAGGGCTGTTACACATAGGGTCACTACAAACCACAAGTGGCATGATGGCTCATAACAACAACAACAACAACAACAACAACAACAGAAGCTATGAGTATAATTCACTGCATGCATGAGGAATATAAATACTAAAGAAAGTAGAAAATTTCATCTGCTTTACATGAGTTCATTTCAGTTCCCTAAGGTGAAAGGAACCAATTTAAACCCAGACAGCTCACCTTGGGAGAATGAAAGTAGCTTATAGCTTGATCAGTTCAGTTCAAAATTTGCTGGTTTTGGAACAAAAGGTACAAGTTCCTTATACTTTGTATTTATCTCTACCCAGAATGTGGCTTTTTCACATATATCTTCAGGTCTATACATCCATACAAAATAAGGAGCTAATACTCTAATGTTATTTTATCTCTTATGCTATTATGATTTTAGATTTCCTGAAGTCCCAACTTTTTGTTTGTTTGTCCTAATTAGGAATACTATCCTTTTGTTAATTTTAGTTTTACGTGTTTTTTTTACTCTGCACATTTCTCTAATCAGAAGTACAATAGCACTGAGGTAAGCTAGACCTTCTGGTGGTGGTGATGGTCTTGAACTTTCAATGGTTGAGAACTTCCTTCTTTTAAGATAAGTCAGTCAAGTTTTCAATTAGAAAAGAAAGGGGGGGGGAAACTTCTGGTAAACCAATTACTAAAAAGAGATGCAAATTTACAGAATGGGAAACTGATAGCTTTCTAAGCAAATGGAAATGTAGACCAGGAGGGACTCACAGAAGGGCAAGGGCTTTGCATGTGTGTTTAATCCAACTCCTCTATCCAGTTTCTTGGGTTTTAGTTACTCATTTCAAACAATGTTTATGGAATGTCTACTGTATTAGATGATATTTTGGGAGATAAAGGATATCTAAAAAAGGAAAATTACTGAAAATTCATTTTTCAACTAAATGCTTGGTTGTCCTAAATAGGGACATTATCTTTTCGCTCATTTTAGATTTATATGTATTTTAAGCAAAATACACATGCTTCTTTTATGACTTTTAAAAAGAAGACTATATTTTTATTTGCCAAATATAACACTTTTGTTGTTGTTGTTATGTGCTGTCCAGTCATAGTGACACGATGTACAACAGCCCTAAACCCTGCTCTATTCTGTGCCAGTCTCATTGCCTCTGACACACCCATCCCAATTACCCCAGTCACTGAATCAATCTACCTCATAGAGGGTCTTCCCCTCTTGCGCTGTCCCTCCACTCTGCCCAGCATGATGTCCCTCTCCAAAGACCTGTCTCTCCTTACAACATGTCCAAAGTATGTCAGGTGAAGCCCCAGAATCCTTGCCTCCAAGGAGCAGCCTGGTTTAACCCTCTCTACGATGAATCTGTTTGTTTTCTTGGCAGTCCATGGTACATTCAATACTCTTCTCCAGCACCACAGCTCAAAGACGTCAATTCTCCTTCTATCCTCCCTAGTCATTGTCCAACTCTCTGATGCATAACAAGTGATTGCAAAAACCATGGCCTGTATCAGGCGCACCTTAGTCTCCAGAGAGACACCGTTGCTCTTGAGTACTTTAGAGAGGTTCCTAACCACACTAGTGCTATATTGTTGTTATTGGAGAACAATATTAACACTAGTTCTTATAAAAGTCATTATGAACGGGACCAGACAGCACACTGTTACTTCCCTGACCTGTCTCTTGTACCCCTGAACTGCTCTTCTCCAGCAACTGGACTTCCCCTCTGCTACTAATGCATAGTGGTGCTTTTTGTTGACTTTAGTCGTTAGAGAAGCAGTGGAATAAAATTGAAATGTGTCAGTGAAGAAGAGGATGTTAGCAGTTAACGATGGATAGAAGATGTTTGAGCAGATTTCAATTCACTTCTAAAGCTTTAGAAATTTTCAGTTATGATGTTAGTACAATTAACAATACTAATACAACGTTAGCATAAGTTACTTCTCATATTTCTGAGTACTTGGGATAAACTATTATGTGTAAATATCATAGTAATTTAAATTAATTACTTAAAATTCAGTGTGTTACAGAGTTAATGGGTTTTCCTTTCTTTAGTCTTTCTAATGATCCTATGAGATGAGTCTTGCACAATTCTCAATTTGGGCAAAATTAATGGGTTTTTTAAAGTTTAAGTGCCTCTTTTCTTTATATAATTTATAAAGGGTCTTTCTTCCTAGATCTATTTGATAACTGACTATACTTCTAATCATTATGTGGTATGGCTTCACTGAGATTTGATGTCATAATTCCACATCAGTTCAATATTAATTTTGGGGGAGGAAATAAAAGTACACGTCCTACTAGAAAATGGTTAGAAAAATAATGCACATATAAAATATTTTATATCAACTTTTGTTTTTTTTTCTCCTGAGGTGAAAGCTATAAGCTGAATCATGTACTCAGGAAATCTAACGTCAAACACCAATTTCATCCTGGTGGGGCTCTTTGGTTCAGCAAATTATGCAGTCTTTCTGTACAGTCTGTCCTTCATCCTTTTCTTGATGGCCCTGGTTGGGAATGCCCTACTTATCCTCCTCATTCACAGAGATCCCCACCTGCACTCCTCCATGTACTTTTTCATCAGCCAGCTCTCGCTCATGGATCTCATGTACATATGTGTGACTGTCCCCAACATGCTTCTGGGTGAGGTCACAGGAAATAACGAAATTTCCCCTTTAGGCTGTGGAGTCCAGATGTTCTTCTATCTGACACTTGTCGGAGCTGAATTTTTCCTCCTTGCTGCCATGGCCTATGATCGGTACACAGCTATCTGCAAGCCTCTCCATTATCCACTGCTCATGAACCAGAGAGCTTGCCAGCTCCTCGTGTCTGGATGCTGGTTCCTGGGAACGGTTGATGGGGTGTTGCTCACCCCAGTTACTATGAGTTTCCCCTTTTGTCAGTCCAGGAAAATTATGAATTTCTTTTGTGAGGCTCCTACCCTGCTGAAGCTCTCTTGCTCTGACATTTCCCTGTACAAAACCCTCATGTACGTGTGCTGTGTTCTTATGCTCCTCATCCCTTTCTCCATCATCTCTGCCTCATATGCTCTCATTCTGCGTCTTATCCACAGGATGAATTCTGCCGAGGGTCGCAGGAAGGCTCTTGCTACCTGCTCCTCACACATGGTGGTTGTACTGCTCTTTTTTGGTGCCTCCATCTACACTTATCTGCTCCCCAGATACTACCACACAGCTAAGCAGGACATGTTGGTATCTGCATCTTACACAATCATGACCCCTGTGCTGAACCCCCTCATTTACAGCTTCAGGAACAAAGATGTCACAGGGGCTCTGAGAAGCCTCATACCATCAGGAATGAAATGGAGAAAAGTTGTAAATATTAAAACTTAGGAATTATCATCTCCTTGTTCTCATTCGTTTTTTCACTTCATCTCTCATCTCACTCAGTTATCTAATTTGTGAACCCAATTACCGAGTTCTCTCAAATCATCTTCCCTGTCATATATGTGGCATTTCTACTCTACACTCGTACTAATCTTGACTTACTGGTTACGCTTAAGATCCTCAGAGGCTTTTATCTCTGATGCAACAATCAACGTAATAAAGACAGGAAAGAATACCTTGTATCTTTTCTCCCCTACAAAATTTCTTGATTAAAGAGTAATATTTGAGGAGTTACAGCTTTAACCTTAAAAGTCCATTATTGTAGAATGAGTATAAGGATCCAAGCGGGGG
>NW_006399883.1:1085395-1111003 GCF_000299155.1 Elephantulus edwardii
TTTGATGGGTGGAGGGAGGTGGAAAGATCTGTTGTGAAAAGCAGTGTACAAGAACTTTGTATGTAAATCAGAATAATAGTTTTAAAAAGCATACCACAGCCCAAATGTCCATCAACAAATGACTGGATTGAGACATTGTGGTACATTCACATGATGCAATACAGTGCAGCACTCAGGAGCAGTGGTTTTGAAAAATATAACATGGGAGAGGTTAGAGAGCATTATGCTGAGTGAGCTAACTTAGGTCTATAAAGACAAATACTGTATAAGAACACTATTGTAAAAACAGAGAGATAACCAGTAAGGCTTTTTTGTTATTGTTGTTGTATACCATAAAGTCAGAATCGACCCATAGCTGATCCTCTTGTGGATTTTCAGAGATAGTAAATCTCATGGGAGATTATCCATCCTTCTCTCTTGGAGCAGATATCCAAACAGGTAAGGGGAGAAGGAAGAGAGGATGAGGGTAGTGGTGGTGGTGGTGGTGGCGATTATAATATTATAATGATGTGGGATGATATCAAAAGGAAAAACATACTTATAATTGAAATTCCAGAACAGGGAGGTGACAGGAAAATCACTGAGAAAATTGTAGAATGTCCTAATGTCACAACCTAATTTAGTGGGCAATGTTTTTGACTACAGGATTCTCAATTGGCAGCTTTTTTCTTTAAGAAGTTTGTTTGTTATTCTTGTTTTAGGTGTCATTGAGTCAAGTATGACTCATAGCAACCCTATAAGCACAAGATCCGAACCCAGTCCCATCCTGTGCCATCCTCTCTTCCTGACACAAAAGAGGCCATTGTTATGTTGTCAGTCTACCTGGTTGACAGTCTTCCTCTCCTTTGCTGACTCTCCACCCTTCCCAATATCATGTCCCTTTAAAAGGAACAACACCTCCTAGCATTATGTCCAAAGTATCTGAGGTGAAGCCTCATCATTTTGCCTCCTAAGACCACTCCAGTTGCACCCTCTCAAAGACATATCTGTTTTGTATCCCGTCCATGGAACGTTCGGTGCTCTTCTCCAACAACACCACTCAAAGACATCAATGCTTTTTCTGTCATCCTACTTCATTGTTCAGGTCTCAGATGCATAGTTAGTAAATAGAAAGACCAAGGCCTGAATCTGATGTACCTTAGTCCTCAAACTGACATTACTACTCCTCATTGATTTGGATAGCTACCTAACAGCAGATTTTCCCAGTGCAATGTGCCTCATTATTTCCTCACTACTGGTACCAAGGGTGCTAATTGTGAATCCAAGCAAGATAAAGCTGTTGACAATTTCAGTCTCCTCTCCATCCGTCATGACACTGCCTATTCATCCATGGTTAAGAATTTTTGTTTTCTTGATATTGAGAAGTAATCCATACTGAAGGCTGCATTCCTTGTTCTTCTGCAATAAGTGCCTCAAGTTCTCCTCACTTTCAGCAATGTATGTTGTGTCATCTCCATAACACAGTTATTGAGGAGTCTCCCTCCAATTCCAATGCCACACTCCTCCTCATAGTATCCAGCTTCTCAGATAATTAACTCAGCATATAGATTGAACAGATATGGAGATAGAATGCAACCCTGACACACTCCCTTCCCAATTCCACACCATACAGTGCTCCCCTGCTCTGTTCACACAACAGCCTCCTGGTCCAGGTATAGGTTCCTCATGAGCACAATCAAGTGCTCTTTTTTATGTAAGCGACACAGTCAAACACCTTTGCATAATCAATAAAGCACAAATAGACATTCTTCTGGTATTCCTTACTTTCAGCCAGAAGTCATTTGACATTAGCAATGATATCCCTGGTGCTATGGCCTCTTCTAAATCCTTCTTGAAGTTCTGACAATTACCTTTCTATGTACTATTCCAGTTGTTTTTGAACGATCTGCAGCAGTATTTTGCTTACATGTAATATCAGTGATATTGTTCTGTAATTTCCACACTCAGTTGGATCACCTTGCTAGTGAATGGGAAAAAATATGCACCTCTTTCAATCTGTTGGCCAGACAGCTATCCTCCAAATACCCTGGCATAGACTGGTGAGTGCATGTAAGGCTGCATCTGTTAATTGAAACAAGTCACTTGGTATCCCATCGGTTCCTGGGGCCTTGCTTTTTGCCAATGCCTTCAATGCAGCTGCTTCCACTTCCTCTTTCATTAACATTGGCTCCTGTTCATATGGTACTTTCTGAAGTTTTTCAGTGTCAAGCAATTCTTTCTGGTACAATGACTGTACCTCTATCATCTTCTTTTGATGCTTTCTGGGTCATTCAATATATTTCCCATAGCAATTTTCAACATAATGACACGAGGCTTAAATTTGTTTTTCAGTTCTTTCAGCTTGAGAAATGCAGAGTGAGTTCTTTCCTTTTTGTATTCTCCAATTCCAGTTCTCTGCACATTCCATTATAATACTTTCCTTTGCCTTCCAGTCTGATCTTTGAAATTGTCTGTTTGGTTCTTTCACTTTGACATGGTTTCCTTTACATTTGGCTTCTCAATGTTCCAGTGCAATCTCTAGAGTCTCCTCTGAGATACATTTCAATTTTTTTCTTTCTCCTCTGTTTTTGTAATGATCTTTTGCTTTCTTCATGGACGATAATTCTGAAAGTTGATATCCCTGAAATTCTGATGGAATTGATTGAAGATCATATCTTGGTTCCTGTGGATTTATTTAATTTTTTTTCAGCCTCAATTTGAACTTGCATAATTGATTAATTGCATAATTGAGTAATTGATGATTGGACCCACTGTCTGCCCTTGCCCTGGTTTTTACTGCTTATATTGAGTTTCTCCAATGATTTCTTCCACAAGTATAGTCAGTCTGATTCCTATGCAGCACATCAGGTGAAATCCACATGTAAGGTCAGTCATCTTTTGTGTCTTTTAGAAAAAGTATTTGTACTTAAAAAATCATTATAAAGAAAAATTCAATCATTTTCTTTTCAGCTTCATTTCTAGCACCAGGCCCGTATTTTCCAGCTACTGTTCCTTCTTCATTGTTTCTTACTTTTGCATCCCAGTCACCAATTATCACTAATGTATACTGATTGCATGTACAGTTAATTTCAGACTCCAAAGTATGGTAAAAATTCTCAATTTCTTCCTCTTTGGCACTAGATATAGGAATATACACTTGAATAATAGTTGTGTTACTAGGTCTTCCTTGTATGTAGATGGATATTATCCTATCACTCACAACATTGCATTTCAGGATAAAACTTGAAATTGACTTTTTAACTATGAATACAACACCATCCTTCTTTTTTTCATACCCTGAACAGTACGCCCGCCATATGGTTATCTGATTCATAGTGACCATAGCTGGTCCATCACGTCTCACTAATGCCAGCATGTCAATATTCATGTCTTCCATTTCATTTTTAACAATTTCCAGTGTTCCAACAGTTATTGTTTACATCACCTAATTATCTTCTTACCTGAATTTCTGTTGAGAACTCGGAGCTTAGTCTTATTGGTTTTCTTTGTAAGTAACATTTGATTTTTTACTCCTAGACTACTTTCAATATTCTTTGTCTTTGGTTTTTGGACAATTAGATTCTATTTCTTATTGCTTTTCTTTAAATATCTATCTTATTTGGGGTTTAATTAATTGTCCATAGTATTTTTCAGTCCAGGAAATGTACATGATCATTATTATTCTGAATTCCTTATCAGGAAGTTCCGACAGCCTTTCATACTCTGGAATATTTATTGATTCTGTCTTTTTATCACTCTTTTTGGTGACAACTTGGTGGTTGCTTGTGTGTGTGTGTTTAGTTTGAGGTTATCTGTTACTTTTGCAACATTGTGTTGGTATTATATTTGTAGTCTTTCAACTTCTATCTTCTGATGCCTGTGGTAGAAGATGAAAATTCCTGTATAAATTTCTGTTCATTTCATTTACAGCACAGTTGAATATTGTGTGAGCTAGTTATGGTTGCCTTCTAACACCCATCAGGTGGAAAATCATCTTGTCCTTATTGTATCCCAATCTTTTCATTTCTGTCACCAACTCTATACTTTCTAAATACCAGTCCTTATTTTCAACCTTTGCATTCCAGCCTCCAATTATTACTAATTCATCTTGATTGCATGCTCAATTAATTTCAAGCTTCAAGAGTTGGAAGTAGTCCTCAATTTCTTCATCTTTGCATTTCATGGTTGGTGTAAATATTTGAATCATAGTTGTATTAAGAGAATTTTTGCATATGCATATGGATAGTGTAATAATACTCAGAGTATTACACTTCAGAATACAATTTGAAAGGTGTTCTTTTTATGATGAATGAGTATAACAGATCATATAATTTTCTAATGAGCTTGTAAAACACTACACATCATGGGTAAGCCTAAAAGATATTATGCCTAGTGAAATATCTCACGCCCAAAAGGACAAATACTGTCTAACACTGCTATTATAAAATAAGATTGAGACTGATATCAGGGGTGGGATAAGACTGAGAAAAACTGGATAAATTTTGTATACTGCACTGAAACAGATGAGGGAGAGAATAATTGAAAAGGGATGTAAGATAGGGTATTTTGGTTATCACAAGAGTCCACAATTAAGGTTGCTTAGTGGAATGTACTTGGGGCGGTGTGAGGAGTGAGGGAGGATTGTGTACCAGGGACAGAGTGTATCTTTTACTTTTCAAAGAGAGGAGCAAATTGGGGTGGGGGAGAGGGCTGGGCGGGGAAAGAAGGGCAGCAATGAATGAAGGGAAATCCAAAATCTCTGTAAATGTTCATTAAAATTATTAAAATAAAATTATTAAAATAAGATTGAAATGGGGAGTTGGACAGAAAATAAGAAAAGAGTGGAAAGGTAATGAATACTGCATTGGAAAAGATGAGGAGAAGAACTGTCTGAAAGGAATGTATGACTAGAAATTATATGTATGACAATAATCTGGAACAAGAGGTACATTACAAAGTGAACTGAGAGAGGAATAAGGAAAAGGGAGGGAGGGAAATGTTCAACAATAAATAAATGAATGAAAACCCAACATTTTTGCAAAATTTTATTAATACCAAAACTTTTAAAAAGTGGCCAATTCCAATCTGTCCAAGCTCACTAATGCCTAATTTTTATGTGCTACATTTTAGAGAGAGAGAGATCAGCTGGCCCAGTGAAGAGAAAACAATGTGACCAAGACAAAGGTGGGTGACTTTTAGTTCGCGGCCCTCAGGCCAGTCTTTCATTGTTTTTGTTCAGACATTCCTCTAGGTCGTATAGCCCTGGTGTACAAGTTGCCGTCCCGTGGTCACTTGTGGTTGCTGTGAGGCTGAACACTGTGACACGGATGTGTCAAATGCGTTAATGGTTGGCTACCCAATGTGGACAGAGAGTGGGGTGGAGCTCCCCGATTAAACAAGCGTGGAAGGAGGAGTGGCATCCACTTCCGTAATAGCTTGCCTCCGGAAACCCTATGAACCTGGAGAGAGGATGAAAGACACCCAAGAGTCAAGGACTCTCCTTCATAGGGTCTCTATGAGTCGCCTGCGACTCGACGGCACTTAACAACAACAACAACAACAACAACAACAACAACAACAACATTTTATCTATTATAACTTCAAATTTTCCTAGATTTATACTTCATATATTCCATGCTCTGATAATTAAAGGATATTTGAAGCTATTGCTCCTCATTTTTTTAGTGTCTTTCAATCTACAGATTTTACTTACAGTACTATACCTAACTAAGGTGTACTTGATACAGGCCATGGTCTTGCAATTAGTTTTTATGCATCAGAGAGCTGGACAATGACTAGGTATGATAGAAGGAGAGTTGATACCTTTGAGTTGTGGTGCTGGAGAAGAGTATTGAATATACCATGAATTTCTAGAAGAACAAACAACTTCATCCTGGAGAGGATGAAGCCAGGCTGGATTCTGAACTTTGTCTGACATACTTTGGATATGTTTCAAGGAGGGACCAGTCCTTGGAAAAGGATGTCATGCTTGGGAGGGTGGATTGATTCAATGACTGGGGTGATGGGGGGTAGGTGTGTCAGAGACAGTGAGATTGGCACAGGATGGAGCAGGGTTTAGGACTGTTATACATAGGGTCGCTATGAGTTGCAGACAATTCGATGGTGCATAATAGCAACAACAACAACAACAGCAACAACTCTATTTTCAGCCAAGATCCATCTAATATTAGCTCTACTCTCCCTAGTATTACAGCCTCTTCTAAACCCAGTCTGAACATCTGGCAATTCTCTGTTAATGTGCTGTTCCAGTACTTTTTGGATAATTTTCAGCAGACTCTTGAATGTGCTATTAATGATATTGTTTGATAATTTCCACACTCAATTTGGTCACCTTTCTTTGCAATGGGAACAAATATGGATCTCTTTCACAATCTAATTTCAAAACCATCTCAGGAACAGATTTTAGGCCTTAAACACTAATGAGTGAGGAACAGATGAGTTATGGGAGGATATCAAGAATACCATCCATGGAGAATGCAAAAGGTTATCATAAAGACAGAGGAGGAAGAAAAGACCAAGATGGATATCAGTTGAGACCGAATATTGTACTAGAATGCTGAGAAGCCAAAAGAAAGGGAAGAAATCAAGAAATTAGTAGCTGCAGGAGATTTCAAAGGGGAGTACAGTAAGACAAAATATTATAATGAAATGTGCAAAGAGCTAAAGTCTGAAAATAAAAAAAGGCTGAACTAGCTTGGCATTTCTTAAACTGAAGGAGCAAATTCAAGTCTCAAGTTGCAAAACTTAGGGATGCTTCAATTAATGGACTAAGTTAATGAAACATAGTTAACTGACTATATAATTCACTATGTTAGAAGGGAGGTGGGAGGCAGCCTTACAAAGGAATCTCACTGCCTCTTGAGCTTGTGAATTAAGTATATAGAGTGAATTTTAGCTAGTCTCTAACTCTCAACTATGTAAAGGTCCTTTTGTACAGTAACAAGACCACTCAAAAGGGGGTCAAAATTGAGGGTCCCTTTCTGACAAAGAGGAAGAAAAATATAGAAAAAATTCAAACTCATAAAAAAGAACAGATTTTTGGTTTGATATAGACTGGGAACATACTGAGATCTTACAGCTCTTTATTATTTTGGAAGCCTAGGGTTGATAGCACAAGACTAAACTTCCCATTAAACAATATACAGATCTATAGGTTAATGGAAAGAAATACTTCTTAGAGGAATTAATAAGGCACAATCAAAAGAGTAATGTTAGCATAGAATCAGAAAGCAGAAAAGGATGAGAGGGAAAGTAAATGGAAACAGAGAAAGGAAACACAGGGAGGAAGCAGAAAGAGGATTGCTGCAACGTAGGTATTATAGTCAGTGTCACAAAAATAATACAGATTAATTGTTTAATGGAAAACCAATGTGTTCTCTAAACTTTTACTTAAATCACAATAGAAAGCTAAACTTACAGAAATACACACAATTATACATATGTTTTTAATATATATGTTTACACACACACACACACACACACACACACACACATACATACACACATAAAAACAAAGAAAAAAAATCAGATGCAGTAGGCAAAAAGAAAACAACTCTTTTTTACCCTACTATTGCTCCTTTTGTCGCATTCTGTTCTAGATTAAGACTCAGCCTGCTTTCACCCATTGTTCAAAACTCTTCTCCAGCACCACAACTCAAAGGAATCAATTCTCCTATCATCTATAGTCATTGTAAAGCTCTCTGATGCATTGCAAATAATTTCAAAGACCAGCTTGATCAGGCACTGCTTAGTTTCTAGCCCAGCATCCTTACTTTTCAGCTCTCTGGAGAGGTCCCTGACAGCAGATTTTCCCAGTGGAAATTTGTCTTTTGATTTCATGTGTACTGATACCAAAAGAGTTGATTGTGGAACCAAGCAAACTGAAATTGTTAACAATTTCAATATCTTTTCCATCTATCATAATGATGCCAATTGGCCCACTCGTGAGAATCTTTGTTTTCTTGATGGTGAACTTCAGTCCATATTGAAGACAACAGTCCTTGACCTTCTTTTTTGATAGGAATGCACAAATCAGAAATTGACTATCTAAACAGGAGGAGGCTAAAATATAAGGTATGAAATTGTTTCCATGAATGTAGTCCTTATTACGATTGAAAGAGGAAAGTTAATGCTTTTAAATACAAAATTTAAAGAAAAGACAGAGGATGGTCTGTGATGTCAAAGGTTTACTGTTAAAAATATCTTTCCTAGCCATTGACTATTTATTTTGTGCTGAAGTATTTATTATATTAAGGAAATAGGATTAGGGTGGGACAAAATACCTGTCCTACAATAGGCTTATATAATTTCATGTGAGTTCAGTGATAGGTCTGTCTTCGGAATATTTATTATCCTGGGACACTGGGACACAGCGTCCAGCTCACCAGACTTTGTGAACTGGCCTGCATCACTTACAATCACCTGAGTCATTCTTCTGATGAGTCTGAGTCTCTGTGAGACCTTCCAATGAACCACCAAACTTAGAGGACATAGAGGAGTAAGGGAACTGACTGAAGGAAGAAGAGTTGGTGTTGGAAGTCATGGACTTAGCAGATCAAACACTTGGGACACTGTTGATATCCCACTTCTTGTAAAGGGTGTGCTACTAATCTTAGCTGAATTAATTATTAACACAATGTGTGTTTCTGTTTGGGGAAAAGTTTTGTGTGGTTGACTAAATTTACCATATTTTTAACTACACGGAAATTAAATTTAGTTTAAGCAAAGCAAATGCTCTCCTTTAAGGAAAAAAAGTACTAATGTATGAGATTCAAATTTGTCAAAAGCAGAAATTGAAAATTTGGTTTTTTTTTCCAAAGAAGAATTTAAAACACAAGTACACAAAACATTTGCACATGAAGCAACTTAAATAAAATTTGTCACTTATAACATAAAAAGTATAATTTTAAAATCAAGTAGTCCCATCTCAATTCAGATCCTTTTATTCTTCAAAGATATGATAAGGAGTTGTGCAAACAACCCAAAGATATGCCATTTAACTCTACCAGCTGCTGTATGGAGAAAGATGGGTAATCTCCTCCTGGACAGTTTACAGCCTCTGTAAACCTACTGGAGAATCAGTTAAGACTCAGTCCCAACATGAGAACAACAACAACATCTACACATGGAAAGGAAAAAGAAAATGAATAAGTAAAGCACTAATTAAAACAAAATAGAAGGCTTTCAATATCATTATCAATGAAGAAGAACTAAAAGCATTCTTGTAAACAGGGACCAGACAAAAATGCGCACTGTCACAACTCCTATTCAGTATTGTAATATAGAAGCACTTGATAGGACAATATGGTAAGAGAAGGGGGAAAAAGGCATCCATATCAGCAAGGAAGTGGTTAAATTGTCACTATTTATAGGTGATATGATAGTATACACAAATATCTCCAAGGATTCAACAGAAAAAACCTTTTAGATCTTATCGATCAATTTAGAAGAGTGGTGGGATACAAGATCAATAAAGTCAGTGACATTCCACTACTGTAACAACAACAACAACAAAATACAGAGAAGGAAAATAAGAGAGCAATACCATTTCCAATAGCCAATTGCAACTGAGATACTTAGGAATAAACCTAAGTAAAGACACAAAAACCATTACAAAAAAAAGCAAGTGTTCTTGGATTCCCATTCTTCTCAATGTCAGTCACAATTTGTTATGATCCACACAGTCAAATGCATTTGCATAGTCAATAAATACAAAATTCTTCTGGTATTCTCTACTTTCAGCCGGGATCCATCTGACATCAGCAGTGATGTCCCTTATGCTATTACTTCTAAATCCTGCTTGAAATTTGGGAAGTTCCATATCTATAGCCATTCTTTAAGAATCTTCAGCCTTATTTTGCTTGCATGTGATATTAATGATATTATTTAATAGTTTCCACATTCAGTTGGATCACTTTTCTTGGGAAAGGGAATATAGACTTCTTCCAATCTGTTGGCCAGTTGTCTTCCAAATTTCATTCCATAGACTGGTGAGTATATCCAAGGTTGCATCTGTTAGTTGAAATAAGTCAATTGGTGTGCCAAAGATTCCTGGGTCCTTAGTTTTTTGCTAATGCCTTCAATGCAGCTTCTACTTCCTCCTTCATTACCATTGCCTCCTAGTTTTATGGTCCTTCCTGAGAATTTTCTCTGTTAATCAGTTCTTTTTTTGTACAGTGATTTTGTGTATTCCATCTGTCTTCCTTTGATTTTTTCTGGACCATTCAATATATTGCCCATAGCATCTTTCAGTATTGCGACCTGAGGTTTAAACTTTTTTCCATTTATCAGTTTGAGAAATGCAGAGAGAGTTCATTTCCTTTTTATTCTCCAATTCCAGCTCTCCGCACATTCCATTCTAATACTTTGCTTTGTCCTCTCGTGCTACCCTTTGAAATCTATTTACCTTTTTTTGTTTAGCATGTTTCCCCTTTGTTTTGGCGGCTTAATGCTTTAGTGTGATTTCCACAGTCACTTCTGACATCCATTTTGGTTTTGTCTTTCTCCTCTGACTTTGTAATGGCCTTTTGCTTTCTTCATTAATGATATCCTTGATATCATCCCACTGCTCGTCTGGTCTTCAATCATTGGTGTCCAATGCCTCAAACCCAAGATGTCTCAAAACAAGATTATTCCTAAGATGATCTTGAAATTCAGATGAAATTGATTCAAGATCATATCTTGATTCTTGGAGAGATATTTTCATTTTCTTTGGCCTCACCTTCAACTTGCATGTGAGTACTTGATGATATGACCCACAGTCCAGCCCTGACCTAGTTTTGACTGCTCATGTTGAACTCTCCAACAATTTCTTCCACAGATGGAGTAAATTTTATTCCTATGCAGCCCATCAGATGAGATCCATGTGGAAAGTCATCACTTGTGTCTTTTACAAAAGATATTTGCAATGAATAAGTCATTGAAAATATAAAAGTCAGTCATTCTATTTCCTCCCTCATTTCTATCATCAAGCTCATATTTTCCAACTACTGTTCATTTTCCACTGTCCAACTTTTGCATTCTAGTCACCAATTATCACTAACATATCTTGATTGCATATACAGTCAGTTCCAGATTTGCAAGATTTGTTAAAAATTCTCAATTTCTTCCTTTTTGGTTCTAAATGTAGGAGCACATATTTGAATAATAGTTGCGTTAACAAGTATTCCTTGAATATTATCAGTCACAACATTGTATTTAAGGATAGAACTTGAAATTGATTTTTTTTTTACTACAAATGCAGCATCATTCTTCCATTTTTCATTCCCCGCATAGTATACCCTATTGTCTGATTCAAAGTGGCCAAAGGGTCCATCTCATCTAACTAATGCTGAGTATGTTGGTATTCATTTGTTCCATTTAATTTTTTTAAATATCAAGTTTACAAACATTCAAGCTATGTACATTCCATGTTCCAATTATTAAATGATATCTGTCACTGTTTTTCCTCTTTCTAACTACTTTTCAATCTGGGCTTTACCAGTACTACTACAACTATCTGCATCCCTCTACTGTTCATAGGGTTTTCAAAAGCCTCTTATTTAAAAAGTGAATGGCCAATCCTGCTTCCTAGGCTGTCTTAATCTGGGAGCTCCACCAAAACCTTCCTACCATGTGTAACCCTTATGGCATTTGACACACTAGTGACAAAGCTTTCCATATCATAGTAACCTACAAGTTATCTCTGCAACAAGTGTTTTAAGTCCTCCTTACTTTCATTAAGTTATTGATAAATCTCCTTCCATTCCAACCTTGGCTCACTCCCTTCCCAATTCCAAACCATGCAGTCCTCCCCTGTTCTATTCACACAACAACCTCCTGATCCAGGTGCAGGTTTTGCATGAACACAATCAAGTGCTCCGAATTTCCATTCTTAATGGCAGCCACAACTTGTTATGATCCACACAATTAAATGCCTTTTCATAGTCAATAAAGCACAAATAGATGTTCTTCTGGTATTCCTTACTTTCAGCCAGGATCTAGATAATATCATCAATGGTATCTCTGGCGCCACAGTCTCTTCTAAATCATGCTTTAACTTCTGGAAGTTCTCTATCTATGCATTGGCCTAGCCATTTTTTATGATCTTCAGTACTATCAAGGGATCAGCCTTTGGTATGGATTGCTTCTCAATGTCAAGAAAACAAAGATTTTTACTACTGGACCGATAGGCAGCATCATGATGGATGGAGAGGAGATTTAAACTGTTAACAGCTTCGTCTTGCTTGGATTCACAATTAACACCCTTGGGACCCGCAGTCAGGAAATACAGAGACACACTGCACTGGAAAAATCTTCATTTAGGGACCTCTCCAAATTATTGAGGAGTAGTGATATCAGTTTAAGGACTAAGATATGTTTGATTCAGGTCTTACAATTTCCAGTTACTTACAATGCATCTAAGAGCAGCACAATGAGTAAAAAAGACAGGAAAAGAGTTGATGCCTTTGACATGTGATGTTGGAGAATAACACTGAATATATTCCATCGAAGGCCAAGAGAACAGATATGTCTCGGAGAGGGTGCAGCCAGAGAGCTCTTCAGAGGCAAGAATGATGAGGTTTTGCTTCACATACTTTGGGTATGTTGCTATTCCTTGGAGGGAAACATGATACTGGGAAAGGTGGAGGTTAGACAAAAGAAAAGAAGAGCCTCAACCAGGAGGATTGACACAGTATTTGCCACAATGGACTCTAATGTGTCAGAAAGAGTGAGGATGGCTCAGGATAGAACAGAGTTCAGATCTTTGGTTCATAGGGTTGCTACGAGTCATACTCGACTTGATGGCTCCTTAGAACAACAGCAACAACAAGTTATCTCAGTACAGAAAACTGGCAAACAATTGCTGTACCAATGAGAACATTGTAGAACAGGAAGATGAGAAAGACTTTTATATACTCTGAAAGTGGGAAAAGAATGCCATGTTTTATTCTGGAAAGAATGTGGTTTTGAGTTAACCTATTAAAAGGACAAGATTATCATGTTGATTAATGAAAGAAAGGAGTAGGGACCAACTAGGATTGGCTCATGTGGGAGGAATTAGGATAATTAAGCATAAGCACAATTGTTCTTTCAAGACTGTGGTACCAGGATCTTGTAGGGAGCATGTACAGATTAGGATGGCTAAGTATATGTCTGATTCAGGAGAAACTGTGTGTCCCTGGTCTTGCCATTTGGGTCACATAGTTGTCACAAAACATGCTCTTTCAAGGTGATTGCTCTTTAGTTCACACAGGAATCACTCCACAGCATCTGAAATCTTGTAGAAGAGTCTAAGATTGATAAGGAACTCCTTGGTTACCTGTGTAAGGTTGTGTTTCAGGGCCCTGTAATGAAACAACCTTGCTTGCCAAAACTGAGGAGGATCTGATACATTTGCTGTAGAAGTTCAAGGATGGCAGCCTTCAATATGGATTGAAGCTTAATATCAAGAATAAAAAGATTCTCACCATGGGCTAACTGGCAGCATCATGATAGACGGTGTAGAGATTGAAATTGTTAACAGCTTCAGTTTGCTTGGCTCCACAATCAATACTCTTGGTACCATCAGCCATAAAATAAAAATATTAATTTCATTGTGTAAATCTGCTGTTAAGGAAATCTCCAGAGTATTGAAGAGCAAATATACCAGTCTTGAGACTAAGGTGTGCCTGATTCAGGCCATGATCTTTGCAATTACTTCCTATACATCAGAAAGGTAGACATTGACTAGGGATGACAGAAAAATAATTGACACCTTTGAATTTTGGTAGAAGGGTATTGAATATACCACAGATTCCTAGGAGAATAAATAGGTTAGTCTTAGAGAATGTAAAACCAGGATGCTCATAGGAGGCAAGGATTCTGAAGCTCCATCTGGCATACTTTGGACATTCTGTAAGAAGAGACCAGTTGTTGGAGAGGGACATTGTGATTGAGAGGGTAGAGGGAAAGAGCAAGAGAGGAAGATCCTGGATGAGATGGATTGACTTAGTGACTGAGTAATGGACATGGTGTGTCAGAGATGATGAGGTTGGCACTGGATAGAGTAGGGTTCAGAGATGTTGTACATAAAGTCACTTTGAATCACAAGTGACTTGACAGCACATAACAACAACAATGGTTAGATTGAGTGCTGCTTTCTCAATCTGAACTGTCCCAAGGGAAAATACTTTTAGGTTCTATTATTATTGTGGAGGAAGGATGGACAAGCTCATCTCACGCGATTGTCTTTATAATAATTGAATTAATAATGAATAATAATAATAATAATAGATTGTGGCATCATGATTGGAAGAAGACTCATCAACAATCTGTACTATGCAATTTACATGACTTTACTTACTGAAAGTGAGAACTTGAAGTACTTCCTGCAAAGTTTCAATTAAGAACTGCCGTATTCAATGTGGATTACCTCTCAATAAAAGCAAACAAAAAAAAGCAAATGTTCTCAACACTCGGTCAATGGGAAATATCATGCTAAAGAAGAGAAGATTGAAAGGGTCAATAATTTCTTCTTGCTTTGATCCACATTCATACCTGTTATACCAGCAGTAAGGAGATCTAGAGATATGTAGCTCCAGATTCATTGTCAAACTTTCAAATGCGTAAGTGATTGAAAAGGTCATGGTTTGGATCAGATACATTTCCGTTTTTAAAAGACACCATTGCTCTACAGCTTTTGGAAAGTTTCCTCATAACAGACTTTCCCAAGGCAAATACATCTTCTGATTTCCTGCCTGCACGTTCTAAGGATGTTGACTGTGGTTCCAAGCAAGATGAAATCATGGACAATTTTTGTCTCTTTTCCACCTAACATGATGCTGCCTATTTGCCTAGTGGTGAGGATTTTTGTTTTCTTGACGTTGAGGTTAACCCATATTTAAGGCTAATGAGGATGGCACAAAATAAAGCAGGGTTCAGACCTGTTTTTATATGATTGCTATGAGTAGTAGTTGACTCAATAACACATAACAAGAGAATATAGTAAACTTAATTGAAATTTCCAACTTGATTTTTGCTTTGGGATTGCTTTGTTAAATTGCTAAATGTACCCTTAATATCGGAAACATATTTGAAAATTTAGTTTTGAGTTAGCCAAAGTTTTATTTCTATAATAAAAGAATAAATGAAATACTCTGAAAAATCTATCAGAGTCTTTGATCCTTTGCTGGGAGAGTTTCAAGTCTTCCTCACTTGAAGCTAGCAAATTTGTCAAGTCATCTGCATAATGCAGACTATAGATGAGTCTTTCTCCAATCCTGATGGCACATTTTTATTCATATAATCCAGTTTCTTGAATGATTTTTTTGTGAGTGTGTGTGTGTCTCTCGCTATAATGGTCTGTTTTGCGTGTGCACCATCTTTGCCTAGGTGCCTAAATAACATGCCCCTGGGAACTCTATGAACTTTGAGAAACAAGAATTGTTATAAAAAGGCTTCAGGGGAAAAAAAGGTTTCAGGTCTTTTGTTTATAGGGTCACTATGAGTTGTGCTCGACTTGATGACAATCAGCAACAACAACAACAGCCAGGTCAGAGCCAACCAGAGAAAGAACAAGATCCAGAGGCCTGCTTGAACCCTTTTTCCACAAGAAGTCCCAGTGAGAGCCAACCAGCAAGCGTGCATGGACTGCATGAAATCCATTTGCTGTTTCTTTTTATTTTTGTTATTAAGAGCACAACATTTATCTGTCATTGTTTAATCAAGAGTTCATGAAGTGTTGAACTTCATGAGGGAAACATACTTCTCTATGTTCAAGAGACATCTTTAACTATGTCACTATTTTTTTTATCCCTTTGATAAGAATTGTACCATTTGCAAATAGCTGTTGCACTTCCATTTTGCTTTTAATACCATCTAGTATTTTCTTATATTTTAGGTGAAAATAACATAGTAATTTAACAATTTTTATGTAAATTATTCCATGACATTAGTTACAATTTTCACATATCAGCATTCTTATTATTCTGATTTGTTCAGTTTTTATTACTTTAATTTTCTTTCTTATCCTTGTTTTTTAATCTTGCTTTTGTGAAAATGTTGATCATTTGGTTTTATATAATTCACTGTTTAAGGCTCACATTAGTCATATGAGATATTACGTATTTTATAAAACAATCTATTATTTGGCTAAACGGTGACCTCAGCCCAAAGTTCAAAGTGTATTTTAAGAAATCAACCTCGTAAGTTTCTTACTCTCTATAAGCCCGGTAAATTTGATTCACTGTTTTTAGGAATTTGAGTTCTATTACATGTTTTTCTTCCATTCTCTATAGGACTCTCTAGTGTGCCCCTAGTCAGAACTTTTGGTAGTGGTAGCAAAGCACATTCTGCTATTCCTGGTCTTGAGTTAGACAAGACTATGGTTCGTTTGAGCTGTCAGTCTTATATACAAATTTTCGAGTCTTTAGTTTCCTTCATTCTCATGCCCGAGATAAATAAAATTGGTAGCTATCTCTTATATTCATGCTTCTTCACTTTTGGAGATACATGTGAAAAGATGCCTAAACTATGTCCTGTTGGAATTAGAAAAGGTCATCTGACTTAATTTATGTCACAAAGGGAAAAGTGCTGATTGTAATACTAAGAGTAAGCTTTTAATGATTAGTATTTGTCTATCCAATCCAGTCTTTTTTTCACAAGGACACAAGAGGAAATAACGTTTTGCTAAGGATGAAGCAGCTTCATCACTATATCTACAAGTAAAAGATTGCAGCCCCAGAGACACATGAAACCACACTGGATTTAGCATATGCCATCACTGCAGTTATCTTTCAGTACCTTATTACATATCCTTATTGCTGATACTAGCAATCAAGAAATCAAAAGAAGTGCTGCACTGAGAAAATCTACTGTCATGGACCACTCTAAAGTGCTGAAGATCAAGATATCAGTTTATAGAATGAGATCCGAGCTATGATCTTGATCTTTTAATTTATTTTCCATGTATCTGTAAGTTGGGCAATGGATAAGGACAGCAGAAGAAAAATTAACATTTTGAGTTGTGATGATGGATTAGAGTATTGAATATTTCATGGAATGCCAAAAATCAAATACATCTTGGACAAAGTGCAACATGAGTGCTCCTTTGAGGCAAGGATGCTAATACTTTGTCCCACATATTTTGGTCATGTTGTTAGAAGGTGCTATTCCTTGGAAAGAGACATCAGGCTTGGAAAGGTGGAGATCAATATAAGAAAGGAAGACTGTCAACAGGATGAATTAACACAGTATCTACAACAATGTCTCACATATATCAGAACTAATGAGGATGGCACAAAATAAAGCAGGGTTTTTATATGATTTATATGTCTTTATATGATTGCTATGAGTAGTAGTTGACTCAGTAACACATAACAACAGAACATAGTAAACTTAAATGAAATTTCCAACTTGATTTTTGCTTTGGGATTGTTTTGTTAAATTGCTAAATGCACACTTAATACCTGAAACATATTTGAAAATTTAGTTTTGAGTTAGCCAAAGTTTAATTCTATTATAAAAGAATAAATGAAATATTCTGAAAATCCAGCAGGTACTAAACTTTTCCAATATTTATTTTATTTAAACATAAGGTAAACTTTATTGCACAGTTACAAAAATAGATTTTATTAAGTTGATGTATATTTATAATGACCTAGAGATTAAAATAGAGAGATCTGATGGCCTAGCATTAGGAACTATGATGGCAACCAGAAGGCATGTAGTTCAGACTCACAAGTTGCTCTGTGGGAGAAAAAGAAGCAGTCTCCTTCAATGTGATTTACTGCCTCTGAAAACCCTACAGAGAGTCAGCTATGCATCGGTACCAACTTGATGTTACTTAACAACAGCACAGATTAAATTACATTTGAAGTACAGAGATCTTTGTCTCAAACAAGAAAGTGCTCATGATTCTTTCAGATTCACAGATTTTAGAATTAACTAGCTCACTGTGATCATCACTTTATCTTCTGGAAAATTCCAAATTAAAGAAGATACACCATGCATGTGCATACCACATATACACAACAGAATATTGCTTCCTTGTACCTAAGTTCTCACTCCTATAGTCAAATGAAAGGAAAAGGCTTGTATATATGAGAAGATTGTTGAGGAATTTCAGTTCAGCTTCCTTCTCTCAATGCTTGTAGGAAAAATATCCATCTATAAATTTTTTTATTTTAAAGCTCAAACAATAAAATATGATAATTTAATTATTCACATCAGTAGTTTTTTGTTTAACAGATAATTCAAATTTTTCAAAATTAGTTACGTGACTAATGTTTCACCTTCACTAAACATAATCATAAGTACTTATGTCAAAAATGGTATTAATTTTTAAATATTTTAACAAGAAGACACTTAAAATCATGGTGAAAAAGAGTATCATAGATTATCTCCTTTGAACTCAATTTACCTTTTTTTTTTTCCAATCTACCTTTTTTAAAACAATGTGTTATGGGCAATCTCTACTTGCCTATGAAAGCAGTATAGGTAGAAACAACAATTATTAAATTTCTTTCTGTTCCAGAAGATTGAATATCTTCCACTTTCTTCATTTCCTGAAGTATTTCTTCAGCACTCTTTGTAAAGCTTCTGTGACCTCTTTGTTCCTTAAGGTGTAGATGAGAGGGTTCAACAAAGGTGTGACCACAGTATAGAATAAAGTGAGATATTTTCCATGGGCGGAAGCAAAGCTGTTTTTAGGGTCTGTGTAAACCATTGCCACTGTCCCATAAAACATGAACACTACCACAAGATGGGAAGAGCAAGTGGCGATGGCTTTCTGTCTCCCCTCTTCTGACTTGATTTTCCCCACTGCTTTAGCTATGTAGCCATAAGAAGTTAAGATCAAAACAACAGGCAGTATAGTGAAGAGAACAGCTGAAACGGTCATCTGTAACTCATTGGAGGAGGTGTCTCCGCAAGCCAGCCGTATGAGGGCAGGTACCTCACAGAGAAAGTCATCCACTTGGTGGTGGGAACAGAAGGGCAGCTGAAGTGTGATGGGAGATTGGATCAGAGCTTCTGTTAGGCCAGAAAGCCATGCGACAAAAGCAAGTTTCCAACAGAGAGGAGGGTTCATGATGATGGTATAGCGCAGTGGCTGGCAGACAGCAACATAGCGGTCAAAGGCCATCACCACCAGCAAAATGCATTCTGTGGCACCAAGGCAGAAAAACACAAAGAGCTGGATGACACAACCTGTGTAAGAGATTGTTTTTTCATGACTCCGCAAGTTTGATAACATTTGGGGCAGTGTGGTAGTGGTAAAACAGAGCTCTAACAAGGAAAGATTGCTAAGAAAGAAATACATGGGTGTGTGGAGACGAGGCTCTAAACAAGAAAGCAGGATGATTGTCAAGTTACCAAAGATGATCATGATGTAGAAGACTGACACAATCCAGAAGAGAACTTCTTCCAGCTGAGGAAAATGAGAAAAGCCTAGAAGGATGAAGCCCACTGGGAAACTCCTGTTGGTCATTCCTGTTGCGTTAATCTATGGGATTAAAATATAATTGAGAGTAGAATTTTGTAAACTGAGTGTGGAGGTTTTACTTGTTGTTTATTCAGAGAAGTCAAACCTTATCAATTGACAAGGAAGTTTTTATCAGTTGATGAAAGACTTGTGGCTGTTTTCCTTTACATTAAACAAATAAGATAAATAAAATCTTTGATAAGTCTTATTGTTTACAACAGAAGGAGAGTTAGAAGATACTATTTCTTAAAAATCATCATTAAAATCTATAATCACACCCTCAGTGGACACTCCCTCAATGTACAGCATTTATATATTCCTCCAAGATTATCCTTTAAGCCCTGCATGTAGTAACTACTCTAAAATAATTGTGATGAAATTGCAAATATACAACTTTTCTTTCCATGCATAATATAACAAATCAATAAGGTGTTATTTTGTGATGTTAATAATGACGGGTTAAGTAGAGATTATCCCTCAAAATACATCTCTCCATTCTCATTAGCCAGCAACACAGAGTTTATAGCAATCATGAAGCACATAGGCATGGAAAACATTCCAGATTTTAAATGGGAAAGATATCTTTTAAACTTTGAGTAAACTACTTAAAACTTCCAAATCAATACTATTATTTACAAATTATTTATGCTAGTTTCCATCCGAAAGCATTCAGAAGAGTAACAGTATACTATTTCTGGGTTTCTTCATATTGATTATGATAACTACAGACCCTATTATTTCCTAGGGTAAAATCATTATTGGAACAAACTGTCAGATCTTTTCTTCCACAAAGTGACTAATGAGTGTGAACTATCTTTCTCCTTAACACAGAAGTATTAAACCAGTATGTCTGTATGGTGTCATAAAAATGTGATAAATCCACTGCTAGTTAGTAGATTTGGACTCATAGAAACACTTCACTAGTTTTCTGAGGATGTAAATTTTTATAGGAGGAAACTTAACAACGTAATATACTGTGACTGCTGGTTTTCAGCTCAAGCACCAAACACTAAGAAATCAATCAAGACAGAAAGTTTGATAATTGTTATTTGATTCTTATGCTAGACATATTCGTTATTGTTAGCCACAATCTTCAATGAGGCATAAGAAATACCTCAACCAGTAAATACTATAAAAATTAGAAACTACTGAAAATAATAAAAGTGAAATTTGTGCTTATATTAGTAGAGAAGTTTGCCTCATTGACAGGCAAAAATATGACACAGAATTATTAAATAAATAGGAGTATCAAGCATTAGATTGATACAGAATATAATTTTTTAATATCCAAATTTTATCTAATAATGTAGATGAAATTAACATCATTAAAGGCACATGCAGAAAAATTGTTATTACCTGGAAAGACATTTAGTCACAAATTGTGAAAATTGGATTCTGGAAGTAAAGGAGAAGTGCAACTATTTGAAATATTGTGGTGGAAAACCTGTATTTAACAGCAATTTCGTAATTATTCTGTTCTTGCCACGTGTAAGACACTGGTATCATCTGGAAATATCCTGTGAACAAGGCAGCCAGCATCCATGTATCTAAAATATTATAGCCCTATGGGAAAGAGAAATAGCAATTACACTAATGAATAAATATTATTCTTGCTGTGTACCATAGTCAGAACTGACCCATAGCTGACCCCTCTGGCAGGTTTTCAGAGGTAGTTAATCATATGGGAGTAGATTGCCCATCCTTCTCCCACGGAACAGCTGGTGGCCTCAAACAGCGCATGCTCTCAGGATGGGATTAAAAGTGTCTTATTGCCACTAGGCCACCCCGAGCTCCCCTAATCAATAAATATATAATAAGAAACATTTCATATGGGTATCAGGATAATATAATTGAGAATAATAAATTAGCATGCAAAAAGAATTAAAATAAAAAAGAACTTGACTATTTTACAAAGGGAGAAAAGGAAATGCTTTTGTTTCTGAGAAAGAAGAGTGTCAGTCCCAGAAAGGCAAACCTGATTATGTGTAGCAAGTACTTGTGAGGAATAGGGCGTCAGATGTCTTGGCTGAACACAGATTCTCCATTAAATGGTTATTATTGTTCCTCTGTACTAATTAATTTATTTCTCTGGAAAGCACACTGAATTCATGACAGAACACAGAACGTTACATATTTTTATAAGCATGTCTTCTATCTTCAGTTAATTTCCACACACAATTTTTTTCATATGCATAATTTCTTCTTGCTCAGAAAGCAATGCGATATTAAACTGGCATTTGGGAAAGAATTTTCACATTGTATCTCTGAACTATTGCTATTAAAATGTCATTATACTGATTGAAGGAAGTCAGCCATGACAAATATATTTGATCACACTTACATGAAATATCTAACACTGACAAATTGTATAGGAACTGTCTTGAAGTGCAATCAGTCTGCTCCTTGGTGATAAAGATGGGGAAAATTTGTCTCACTATGTGCATATTTTCAGGAGGGAGTATTCCGTAGAGAAAAATCATGCTGCAAAGGTTAGACAGTCATCAAAAGAAAGACCCTCAATGAGAAGAAATGGTGCTATGACCATCACAATAAGCTTCCGTAAGACAGAGATCTTGATGTGTTCTTGTTCATAGGATTGTTGTAAGGCAGAGGTGAGTTTTTTGCACCTAACAACAAAAAGAATAAGGACAAATGAAACTGAAATAATTACTTTTTACTAGGTATGACAGACAGGAAGAAAAGAAAAGTCATGACTTAGGTGATGTTAATAGTAATGGAATCATTAGGAAGCTGTGATGATAGTTACAAATGTCTTGGCTATAATTTGAGAAGTCAATGGTGGACATACTACAACATTGATTAATTTTATAAAATACAATGAATGGGGATGATTGTATAAAACACATTGTGAATGAAGGATAGTGTGATACACAATGTATATGGATTTTGTAAGCTCCACAATTAACACTCTTGGTACCAGCAGCCAGGATATCAAAAGACAAATTTCATTGGGCAAAATCTGCTGTCAGGGACCTCTCCAGAGCACAAAAGAGCAAAGATGTCAGTCTAGAGACTAAAGTGTGCTTGATCCAGGCCATGGTCTTTATAGTTACTTACTATGTATCAGAGAGCTGGACAATAACAAAGGATGAGAGAAGAATTGATACCTTTGAATTGTGGTGATGGAGAAGTGTACTGAATACACTATGGACTACTGGGAAAACAAAAAGGTCTGTTATGGAGAATGTGAAGCCAGGATGCTCCTTGAAAGTAAGGATTAGGATGCTCCATTTGACATACTTTAGGCATGTTGCACGAAGGGACCAGTTCTTGGAGAAGGACATCATGCTTGGAAGAGTAGAGAGCACAAGAGAGGAACACCCTAGTTGAGATGGACTGAGTCAGTGACTGGAGTAATAGGGCTAGGTGTTTCAAAGATGAACAAATTGGCTCCACATAGAGCCGGGTTCAGAGATGTTGTAAATAGGGGGGCTATGAGTTGTAGTCAATAACACATAACAACCCAATTTTTTTTAGTAAATATAACTATGTATGTACAGGATAAACAAGCAATTCAACATGCATAATGCAGTAGTTTTTTAATTAATTTTAATGAAAATTTACAGAGACTTAGGATTTCCATTCATTCATTGTTACACTTTTCTCCCTGCCCACCCCTCCCCCCAAATTAGCTCTTCTCTTTGAAAAGTAAAAGAAAAATTATTTCATTGTTATACAATCCCTCTCCCCAAGTCCACTCCACTGTGCAGCCTTCATTTTGGGCTCCTGTTATACCTAATCATATATTTTTATACATAAAAATAATTTTTAATTTTATATTCTTTGCTTGTTGCTTCAGAATTCTTTCCTCCAAGGAGCAGCCTGATTTCACCCTCTCTAGAATGAACCTGTTTGTCCTCCCATCAGTCCGTGGTATATTCAATACCCTTCTTCAGCACCAAAAATCAAAGGCATAAATTCTCCATCTATCATCCCTACTCATTGTCCAGATTTCTGATGCATAATAATTAATCGTTAAGATGAGGCCCTGAATCAGGTGCACCTTAGTCTTCAGACCGACATCGTTGTTCTTCAGTACTCTAAAGATGTCCCTGGTAGCAGACTTTCCCAGTGCAATTCATCCTCTGACTGCTGATTATGGAGCCAAGCAAACTGAAGCTGTTAACAACCTCTATGTCTTCACCACTTTTTGTGATGCTGCCAATTGACTGAGCACTATGGTGAGAATATTTGTTTTCTTGATATTGAGCTTCAATTCATATTTAAGGCTACAGTCTTTGATCTTCTGCAGCAAACACTTCAGGTCTTCCTCAGTTTCAGCAAACAAGGTTGTATAACCTGTATAATGCAGGTTGTTGATGAGACTTCCTCCATATATAAATATATATATTGTTGTTGTTGTTATGTGCTATCGAGTCGCTTGCGATTCATAGTGGCCATATGTACAACAGCCCTAAACTCTGCCCTATCCTGTGCTAATCTCATTATCTCTGACACACCTACCCCCATTACCCCAGTCACTGAACCAATCCATCTCATCAAGGGTCTTCCTCTCCAGCGTTGTCCCTCTCACCCTCTCAAGCTTGACGTCCCTCTCCAAGGACTGGTCCGTCCTTGCAACATGTCCAAAATATGCCAGACGAAGCATCACTATCCTTGCTTCTAAGGAGCAGCCTGGCTTCACCCTCTCCAGGACAAACTTGTTCATTTTCTTAGCAGTCCATGGTATATTCAATATTCTTCTCCAGCAGCACAGCTGAGAGGCATCAATTCTCCTTCTACCATCCCTAGTAATTTTCCAGCTCTCTGATGCATGACAAGTGATTGCAAAGACTACAACATGTATCAGATGTACCTTAGTCTCCAGTCTAACATCGCTGCACTTCAGTACTTTAGAGAGGTCTCTAACCACAGACTTTCCCATTGCAAAACATCTTTCCTTTTTTTTTTAATTTTTTTCTATATTTTATTAATTTTCGTAAACATTTACAGAGATTTTGGGTTTCCATTCATTCATTGTTGCACTATTCTCTCTACCCTCCTCCCAGTTTGTTCCTGTCCAAATGCCACCGTGCTTGTCAAAGCCAGTTCTGATTAATCTTCTTTGTCAGTGTGTCCTTTGCCATTCCCTATCACTCCTCCCTGAGAGAGACTTCACCCTGAGTCATAAGGAAAAGGGGATGGCGTATTCTCTTAGCTACTTCCTGCTGAAAAGGGACGCTGTGGGTTTCAGGGTGAAGATCTTCCCTCACTACTCTAAAGGGCCCCTTTGGCAGGAGGAAACACATAGACTATTATGGAGATTGATTTTGGAATTTAGATGCACTCTTATTGATTGTGCTTGTTCATATCCTTGAAGATGTGCAAAACATCTTTTCATTCCTGGCTGCTGGTGGCAAGAGTGTTGACTGTGGAGCCAAGCAAACCAAAACTATGAACGATCTCATTCTTTTCACCATCCATCATGATGCTGCCAGTCAGCCCAGTGGTAATCTTGATTGAGTCTCAATCCATACTGAAGACTGAAGTCCCTGACCTTCCACAGCAAGTGCTTCAGGTCCTTCTGTTTCAGCAAGCAGAGTTGTGTAATCTGCATAATGCAGACTGTTGATGAGTCTTTCTCCAATAAAAATTAAAAATATACCAGGGGTTCAAATTTTAATTATGTAAAGAAATAATAAATTAACTTTTATACTATTATGTAGTGTTTTGAAGTTAAAATTGACTTCAAATATATTTTAAACTGTCTTTTACTGTGTAGGTGAAATCAATGAGCAATATAAATATTAAGGAGAAGAAGGATGGACAATCTCCTTCCATGTGATTTACTGTCTCTGAACACTCACTGGAGGGTCATCTATGGGTTTGCTCCAATTCAGTGACACATAACAACAACATAGAGATTAAAAGACTTATTTTGTTAAAATAATAAAAGACATCAGTAATTCCATTATCAAGTATGATGTTTTACTTAAGATTTTGTGGGGTTTTTTTACATGTTACTTAATAGAGTATCCATGCATAAAATTATAGCATAAACTGGGGAGGACCTGAAGCGCTTGTTGCAGAGGGTCAAGGACTGCAGCCTCCAATATGGATTGAGGCTCAAAGTTAAGAAGATGAAGATTCTCACCACTGGACCAATTGGCAGCATCAGTATGGATGGTGAAGAGATTGAGATTGTT
>NW_006399883.1:1111474-1112762 GCF_000299155.1 Elephantulus edwardii
ATTCTGAGGCTCCGTCTAACATACTTTGGACATGTTGTAAGGAGGGACCGGTCCTTGGAGAGGGACATCATGCTTGGGAGGGTGGAGGCACAGTGCAGAAGGGGAAAGCCCTCTATGCGCTGGATTGGTTCAGTGACTGGGGTAATCAGGATGGGAGTGTCAGAGATGGTGCAATTGGCACAGGACAGAGCAGAGTTTAGGGCTGTTGTACTATAGGTCGCTATGAGTCACAAGCGACTCAATGGCACAACAACAACAACAATGGCCAAGTCAAAGACATTGACTCTTTGACATGGATTACATCTCAATATCATGAAACAAAAATCCTCACCTACAAAAGTCCTACTAGTCTTACAGTCAACATCATGATAGATGTAGGAAAGTTTTAAATTTTCAATGATTTGATCTTGTTTGGATCCACAGTCAACACCTGTGGTACCAGCAGTCAGGAAATCACGATATACATGAAATGATGAATATGGGAGAGTCTTCCGTCAACAATCTCTCTAAAATAGCAAAGAGTAGTCTAAAGATTAAAGGGTACTTTATTTGGACCACAGTGTTTTTAATCACTTGCTATATATCTGAGAGATGGATGGATGACAGATGAAGAATTAATTCATTTGAGTTATGGTGTTGGAGAAGAGTGTGGAACATCCCATCGGCTTCCAAAGAAACCAGATTATATGGTGAAGTACAATCAGAATTTTCTTTGAGGCAGAACTGAAGAACCTAAGTTTCATACATTTTAGACATGTTGTTGTTAAGTGGCATCAAGTCTAGTATGATCTATAATGACACAAAGAACTATATATATATAAATACATTTGTGTTCAGTGGCACAGATATTGCATCAATCCATCTCATTAAGGATCTTTGCTCATTAGCTGACCCTTTGCTTTTCCAAGCATAACATATTTTTCCAAGGAATAGACTCTCCTAACAACATGGCCAAAATATGCACAAATATGTCTTGGAAAGGGTGCAGCCAGAGTGCTCTTTGGAGGCAAGAATGATAAAGCTTTGTCTCACATAATGTAGACATGTTGCCAGGAGGCGATAGTTCTTGGACTTGATACTGGGAAAGGTGAAGGATTGGCGAAGGATAGGAAGTTTGATTAACTTTGGCTCTAAGAGCATTCTGGTTGCACTTTCTCCAGCACATACTTCTTTGTTATCCTGGCAGACCATTGGATGTTGTTGTTGTTGTTATGTGCCATCGAGTCGTTTCCGACTCATAGCGACCCTATGCACAACAGCTCTAAACCCTGCTCTATCCTGCGCCAAC
>NW_006399883.1:1138836-1140106 GCF_000299155.1 Elephantulus edwardii
TCCAGCACCACAACTCAAAGGCTTCACTTATTCTTTTTTCAACTTTGGTCATTGTCCAGCTCCCTGATGCATAACAATTGTGAAGACCACGACCTACATCAGGAATACCTTAGTCTTCAGACTGACCTCATTGCTCTTTAGCACTCTGGAGAGGTCTCTGACAGCAGATTTTGCTAATGTAATTTGTGTATTGCTTTCTTGACTGCTGGTGCAAAGAGTGTTGATTGTGGAACCAAGCAAACTGAAATTATTAATAATCTCAACCTCTTTATCTATCATGATGCTGCCAATTGGTCAGTGGTGAGGAATTTCAGCCATTACCATGAAATAGGGACTAACTGGTGAAACTGGAACTGAGAGGGAATACATAGGTAAATTGGCACAATAGATACAGCTTAGATGGAAATGGCCCATGGTTGAGAGTATTTAGATAAAATTCAACTTGAAATCTATCATTTGTGGCATAATTGGATAGGGCTGAGTCATTTAAACTGAGGAAGATTTTAGAATTTAAAATTGTTAAAGTAAAAACTCGTTTGTCACTTGAGACAATGAAGAATGCAGAAAAAACATTCAGTGCAGCTTACAGAAAAGTAAGTAATTTATAATAGGATATAAGCAATACTGGCTCAATGACAGTCAAGGCAGGTACTGGGCCTGGAAGTTATGCTACTTTAGGAGTCCAAATAAATGTGTTTGTTGTTCTTTTTAACTTATTTTATACTGGTTTATTTACAAAATTCTAATAAATTGTTTTTTCACACTGGATCTTTCTCATTTCCTTCACCACCTTCACCCATCCAGTTGTGCGACCCTGTGATTAACCTGCACCACCCACCCCCCAGCCCATTCTCACTTCTCTGCTTCTACCCTCTCACTCCCTGGGTCCTCATACTCATGGTACAATAATGACTTATTACAGTATTTGTCCTTATAGGCCTGATTAATTCGCTCAGCATAATGCTTTCCTGTCCTTCTCAAGTTATGTAGTAATTTACAAAATCATTGCTCCTCATGCTTGCTGTATACTGTTCCATTGTGTGAATGCACTTTAATGTCTCAATCCATTTGATTGTGGATGAACAACTGGGCTGTTTCCATTTTCTTGCAATGGTGATTAATGTTGCTATGATAAATGTTTCATTTGCCCTATGCACATCCAAAACTTCTCCAGTAGGGTAAAAAGGGAAGCCACTGACTGGGAAAAAGTATTCGGTAATAACATACCAGATAAGGGACTTATATCCAGAATTTATGAAATACTTGAGCA
>NW_006399883.1:1141292-1148136 GCF_000299155.1 Elephantulus edwardii
CACTGTGGCAATTGGACAATTAAAACAGACATTCGGATGGCGGGGAAGAAAAACAAACTTTGGAGGAGGGTGGAGAGAATGGTGTGGCAATGAAGGAGTGAAAGCCCAGAATCCCTGTGAATGTTCATTGAAACTAATAAAATTTAATAATAATAATAATAAAACAGAATGACAGAAAAAGAATTGACACCTTTGAGCTATGGTGTTGGAGAAGAGGCTGAATATCCCAAGGATGGCCTAGAGTACAAACACATATGTCTTGGAAAGGGTGCACCAGAGTGCTCTTTGGAGGCAAGAATCATAAAGCTTTGTAATTCATAATTTACACATGTTGCTAGGAGGGGATATTTCTTGGAGAAGGACATGATACTGGGAAGGGTGAAGGGTCGGTGAAGGAGAGGAAGACTCAACTAGGTGAATTGACACAGTGACTGCTACCATGGGCTCTTGTGTGTCAGGAAGTGTGATAATGATGCAGGATAGAACAGGGTTCAGATTTTTTGTTTATAGGGTAGTTAGGAGTTGTACTTGACTCGACTGCACCTAACAACAACAACTAACCATCTTTAGACTGACAAAATTACTCTACCGGACTTTGGAGTGATCCATGACAGCAGACATTCCCAATACTACATGATTTCTACATCATCACAGAAACCCTTAATTTACTTAAATACAGCAAACTGATATACAAGTACTGCACTAAGAAGAACAGTGATAAATATGCAAGAGTATATATACTTAAGCTATATTTAGTAATAAGCAGATTATGTCCCTAGTACAACAAACTAACAGATAAGTCTCAAATTTGCTGTGATGCTGAAAGCTGTGTCAAAATTAGTGTGTCAAATGTCAAAATGGGTATGAAAGTTTTATTAGCGCTCCCAGATTTAGACAGAATAGAAAGGAAGTTTTGCCATCCACTTCTTAAATACTAGGACTCTGAAAACCCAAGGAACAATAGAGAAACAAGGATAGTTATAGCCACAATTGGAAGTAACTTAAAATTAAGAGAAACAGTTGCTAACATTTTAATAGTTAAAATATGGAATATATAAAATATGGATGTGGGAAAGCTACAAATTTTGAAAACTGGCATGAAATGCATGAACATTGATGTTCTAAGCATTAGTGAGATGCAGTGGTTGTCTTTGGTCACTTTGGATCAGACGGTCACGTGGTATACTATGTTGAGAATGAAAATGGAAGAATGGTGTTGCTTTCATAAATATAATCTGAAGTTCTACCTGAAGTAGTGTTGTAAGTGATAGGATATTATTCATACATATACAAGGAGGATCTGTTAATATGATTCATGTCCAAATACGCACACAAACAGCTAAAGCCAAAGAGGGGCAAAGTGAAGGTTCTTATCAGTTTGCAGTTATGCGAAATAGACTAAAAAATGTCATCAAGATGTGTTAATGAAAACTAGTGACTGGAATGCAAAAGTTGGAAACCATGAAGAAAAAATAGTAGTAGTAAAGTATAGACTTAGTAAGAGAAAGGATGATGGAAATAGAATGGTTGAATTGTGTATCTTCAATGATTTATTCATCACAAACTGCAACGTTACATATGGACTTCACCACATGGATCCCAGAGGAATTAGAATGATGACATTTGTGGAAGGAGTTGTTGAAAAAGCTCAATATGAGCAATCAAAACCAGACCAGGTTTTGACTGTGAAACAGATCATCAATTTCTTATGCACATCATCAAATTGAGGCTCAAAAAAACAAAAACCAGCCTAGGAGAACCAAATTATAATGTTAATTCTATCTTACCTGAATTTAAAAATAATTTGAGAGAACTTTGAAATAATGAACACAAATGATTTCATTGATCAAACTCCAGGTGAGTCATAAGATGACATCAAGGATATTATCTACAAGGAGTGCAAAAGACAGAGGCAGAGGGGCAGGGAAAGTTCCAAATGGATGGCAGAAGAGACTCTAAATATTGCACTAGAGAATTGACGGGGGGGGGGGAAGAAAGAAGCAAAAACCCAAGAGCGGAGAGGTGCTGAAGTAAAAGACCTGAATGGAAGATTTCAAAGGAAAGCTCAAGAAGACAAAGCAAAGTATTAAAATTGAATGTCTGAAGAACTATAAGTGGAAAATAAAAAGCAAAGAACTCATTCAGTATTTCTCAAGTTGAAAGAACTGAAAAACAAATTCAAGCCTTGGATTGTAATCCTTATGGGCAAAATCCTGAATGATGCTGTTGTTGTTGTTATGTGCCATCAAGTCGTGTGCGACTCATAGCGACACTATGTGCAAGAGCCCTAAACGCCGTTCTATCCTGTGCCAACCTCGCCGTCTCAAACACATTCATTCCCACCACTCCACTCACAGAATTGATCCATCTCATCAAGGGTCTTCCTCTCCTGCGCTGTCCCTCCACTCTCCCAAACATGATGTCCCTCTCCAAGGATCAGTCCCTCCTTGCAACATGCCCAAAGTACGTGAGACAAAGCTTCAGAATCCTTGACTCCACGGAACATTCTGGCTTCACCCTCTCCAGGACAAACCTGTTTGTTCTCCTAGCAGTCCATGATATTTTCAACACTCTTCTCCAGCACCACAAATCAAAGGCACCAATTCTCTTTCTATCATCCCTATTCAGTGTCCAACTCTCTGATGCATAGCACGTAATTGCAAAGACTATAGCCTGGATCAGGCTCACCTTAGTCTCCAGCCTGACGTCATTGCACTTCAGTACTCTTAAGAGAGGTCCTCACAGCTGTCTTTCCCAATGCAATTCGTTTTCTGATTTCCTGGCTGCTATTACTAAGAGTATTGACTGTGGAGCCAAGCAAACTAAAACTGTTAACTATCTCAATCTCTTCACCATCCATATTGATGTTGCCAATTGGCCCAACAGTGAGAATCTTTGTTTTCTTGATATTGAGCTTCAATCCATATTGAAGTCCTTGACCTTCTGCAGCAAGCGCTTCAGGTCCTCCTCAGTTTCAGCAAGCAGGGTTGTGTCATCTGCATAACACAGGTTGTAGACAATTTTCCCACCAAATCTGATGCCACATTCCTCCTCTTACAGCCCAGCGTCTCAGATGATCTGTTCTGCATACAGATTGAAAAGATATGGAGACAGATTACATCGCTGATGGACCCCTTTCTTGATTTTGAACCATCCAGTGTTACCCTGCTCTGTTCTGATGACTGTCTCCCGGTCCAAGTATAGGTTTCGCATTAGTACTATCAAATGTTCTGGGATTACCATTCTTCTCAGAGTCAACCATAGTTTGTTGTAATCCACACAGTCAAAATTCTTTGCATAGTCGATGAAGCACAGATAAACATTTTTCTGGTATTCTTTGCTTTCTGTCAAGATCCATCTAACATTTTTGGATGTAGAAAGCATAAAAAGAATATGGAGTACCAAAAAGAATTGGTCAATGCTGAAATATTTCAGGAACTATCATATTATCAAGAACCAGTGGTAATGGGTGAAGTTCAATCTGCACTGACGGAGTTGGCCAAAAAATGGTCACGGGAATCAGTGGGATACCTACCACTTGACATATTCCAACTAAAAGATGAAGCCCTGGATGCACTCATCAGGTCTATGCCAGAAAATTTAGAGAAACAATAGCTAAATGACTGATGGAAAGCAATCTATACTTGTTCCCATCCCAAGAAAGGTGATTAAACACAAAGTAGAATTTATCAAATAGTATCATTAATACCACATGCAAGCAAAATATTGCTAAAGATAACTAAAAAATAGCTAGGACAGTACATTAAAAGAGAACTACCAAAAGTTCAAGCTGGATTTAGAAGAGACTTTGTCATCAGAGATATCATTGTTGATGTAATATGGATCCTGGCCAAAAGCAAAGAATACCTGAAGAATGTCTATTTGTGTTTTATTGACTATGCAAAGGCATTTGACTGTGTGGATAATAACAAATTATGGTTAACATTGAAAAGAATGAGAATCCCAGACCACTTAATTGTGTCCATACAAAACCCATCCCTAGACCAAGAGGCTGCTGGGCAAATAGAACTAGGGAACACTACATGGGTTAAAATTAAGAAAGTTATGTATCAAGGTCATACCCTTTCTCCATATGTATGCAATCTGTATCTGGAACAAATTATTTGATAAATATTTGATAAGGTGCAGCCGGAATGCTTCTTGGAGGAAAAGGTGATAAAGCTGTGTCTCACATATTTTGTCCATTGTACTGGGAAAGGTTACTCTTTTGGAAAAGGGCATTGTACTTGGAAAAGTGGAGGGTCACAGAAAGTGAGGAAATCTATTTAGCAGACAGAGTGACACAGTGACTATAGCAATGGCCTCAAGTATGTCAGAGATTGTGTGGACGGTACAGGATAGGGCAGGGTTCAGATCTGGGTTGCTCTGGGTTGTACTTTACTTAAAAGCACTCAACAACCACATATTTCTTCTCATTGTTTCTTGACTTCAGGTACCAAGGATGTTGACTTGTGCATCCAAGCAAGATGAAATTGTTGGCCATTTCAAACTTTTCCCCATCTATCATCATTTTGCGTATCTGCATAATGTAGATTGTTGATGACCCTTCCTCTGATCCTACGTCATACTTTTCTGAGTAAAGTCTAACTTCTAGTATCATTTGTTCAGTATATAAGTTGAATAGAAATGGAGGGAAGATACAGCCCTGATACACACCTTTCTGGATTTTAAACCATAGTGTTCCCATGAAACAATGTTCAGACAACAGCTTCTTGATTTACATATAGATTTCAAATAAGCGAAATTAATTAAGTGTTCTGGAATTCCCATTCTTCTCAAGGTTAACCACAGTTTACTATGATCCACACAGTTAAATGTCATTCCATAGTCAATAAAACAGAAATAGACATTTATTCTTCTGATATTATCAACTTTCATCCTAGATCTAACATCAGCAATGATTTTCTGGCATCACTGCCTCTTCTAAATCCCACTTAAACTTCTGGCAATAGTATTTTAACTATTTTTGGATCATCTTCAACAGTATTTTGCTTGCATGCAATATTAATGATATTGTTTGGTAATTTCTACATTCTGTTATATATGAGAACAAATATGGTTGTCTTCCAGTCAGTTGGCCAGCTCTTCCAAATTTCCTAGTAAAGACTGGTGAGCACAGCCTGGGCTGCATCTATTATTTGGAACTTGCCAATTGATGTCAGGTCATTTCTGATACCTTATTTTTTTGGCAATGCCTTTAATGCAACTTGAACTTTTTCCTTCATTACCGTTGGCTCTCTATCATATGCTACAAAAATATTTCATTGTCTACTATTTCTAGTTGTTACATTTGTACAGTGACTCCATGCATTCCCTCCAACTTTTTTTTTATGCTTTTTGAATCATTTAAGGTTTTCCCCTTAGTGTCTCTCAGCATTTCAACTTGAGGTTTGAATTTGTTTTTCAGTTCTTTCAGTTTGAGAAATGTTATATAAGATCTTAATTTTTATTTATTTTTTTTATTATTCAACCCTAGCTGTTTGTACATACCATTATAATACTTTGCTTTGTTCTTTGGAACTGCCTTTTGAACTCTTCTGCTCATCTTTTTTACTTTGGCATTGCTTCTCTTTGTTTTGGATTTTTGCTCTCTAGTACAAACTTCAGAGTTTCTTCTTTTCTTTCTCCCCATCTTAGTAATGACTTTTTGTTTTCTTCATGAATAATATCTTCAATGATATCACACAATTCATCTGGTCTTCAATCTTTAGTGTCAGTGCCTCAAATCTGTTCTTGAGATACTTTTTAAATTTAGGTGGAATAAAGTCAAGGTTGCATTTTGGTTCCTGTGGGCTTGCTCTAATTTTCTTCAATTTCAGTTTTAAGTAATTGTTGCTCTCTTCCACAATCAGCACCTGGCCTGTCTTTGACTGCTGATTATTTCCAACCATTTTTTTCCCCAAAGATGAAGCCAGTTTGACTCTTGTGCAGTCCATTTAGTGAAGTTTACGTGTATAGTTATTGTCTATATTTACTAAAAATCTGTTGTTTTAAATAAATAATTGAACATACAAAATTTAATCATTTGATCTCCAGCCTCATTTCTTTCTCTATGTACATAATTTCTACCAACTTTTCTACTTTGTTTCCAACTTTTGCATGCCAGTCATTAATTATTATGAATCAGTCTTGACTGCATGTTTGATGATTTTCAGACTGCAAAATTTGGTAGAATGTCTCAGTTTCCTCTTCTTTGTTGTTATCTGCTGATGCATATAATTGAATAACAGTTGAATTAACAGGTCTTTCATGTACATGTATGGATAATATCCTATCACTCACAGCCTTGTACTTCAAGATAGATGTTGAGATGATCTTTTTGAATGCAACACCATCCTTCCCCAGTTTTTCATTCTCAACATAGTGCATCGTATGATTTTCACAAAGTGGCCAAAATCTGATCATCTCAACTCACTAATGCCTAGAATATCAATCTTTATACATTCTATTTCATTTTGACAGCTTCCAGTCTTCTTACATTCATACTGCATACATCCATGTCTCAAGTATTAATTGAGGTTTGAAGATATTTCTTTTCATTTTTGTAATACCATCCATCTAGATGTCCTACCTCTACAATTATGTCTAACAGTATTCCTCTGAATTGTTCATAGGCATTTCAAAGACTCTTAATTTCATAATAGGATAGGCAATACTTCTGCTAAGTTTGTCTTAATCTGGAAGCTTTACAGAAATTATTTCACCATGTGTGACCTGCTGGTATTAATTATCCCTCTATGCTGATGACATGATAGTATACTTAGAAAACCCTAAAGACTCAGCAAGAAAACTATTGGACGTAGTTGACCAATTCAGCAAAGTA
>NW_006399883.1:1150391-1156523 GCF_000299155.1 Elephantulus edwardii
AGAGAATAGTGCAACAATGAATGAATGAAAACCCAAAATCTCTGTAAATGTTTATGAAAATTAATAAAATATAATTATAGGAAAAAAAATTCTGGAACCACAGCAGTCTCAGCTCAGTACTGACATGTAATATATTCAGAAAAGAAAACTATGAACAAGCAAACATATATATGCAAATATATAAAGTAATATGTTATTGTTGTTGTGTTGTTAGGTTCCATCAAGTCTTAGACAACTCATAGAGACCTTATGAACGAAAGGCTTGAGCACTGTTTGTACATAGAGTTTACGGAGGCAAGCCCTTTTGGAAGTGGATGCCGATGCCGCTCCTGCTTCCAGGCTTGTTTTAGTCCGAAAGCTCCAGTAAACACTGTCCACCATGGGTAAGCATTACCACGTTTGGCACATCAGTGTCACAGTATGTTATTAGAAGGGGATATTCCTTGGAAAAGAACATCGTGCTTGGAAAGGCGAAAGTCAACAAAGGAGAGGAAGGTCCTCAGTGAGAAGAATTGACTGCCTGCAGTAATGGTCTTAAATGTGTCCGGACTATAAGGATGGTGCAGGACAGGACAGAGTTCAGATCAACAGTTTACAGGGTCACTATGAGTTGTACTCACTTGATGGCACCAATAACAATAGCAATGTCCAATTAAAGCTCAAGCATGTCAGAAATGACAAAGGTGACACAGGGTAGTACAAGATTCAGATTTGTTGTTCATACGATTGCTATGAGTCATAGTGGATTCATAGGATTGCTATGACTCTATAGTGCCTAACAATAATGTCCAATTGAAATCATACTATAGCTCTATATTTTCAAGAACACGAAAACTGTATTTGTCTTATTATGTTCCTAAATACGTTTAGAATGATCTTAATAACTTATAGTATTCTGATTTAGTAACAAAATACATATAACAAGTCTACTTTCATTTGAATTAGACTTCTAATATTGTACTAATTCAAAACAACAATGAAATTAATATCTATGTAATAAATATAAAGGAGTTCTGGTGTCCTACTGGGTAGGGAATTGAGCCACTAAGTCGAAGGTGCCACCACTCCGGCAGTTCTTTTTTTTTAATTTTTTTAATTTTTTTCTATAATTATATTTTATTAATTTTCATAAACATTTACAGAGATTTTGGGCTTCCACTCATTCATTGTTGCACTATTCTCTCTACCCTTCTCCCAGTTTGTTCTTGTCCAAATGCCACAGTGCTTGTCAAAGCCAGTTCTGATTAATCTTCTTTGTCAGTGTATCCTTTGCCATTCCCTATCACTCCTCCCTGAGAGAGACTTCACCCTGAGTCATAAGGAAAAGGGGATGGCGTATTCTCTTAGCTACTTCCTGCTGAAAAGGGACGCTGTGGGTTTCAGGGTGAAGATCTTCTCTCACGACTCTAAAGGGCCCCTTTGGCAGTAGGAAACACATAGACTATTATGGAGATTGATTTTGGAATTCAGATGCACTCTTATTGATTGTGCTTGGCTGTACATGTACATATCCTTCAAGATGTATCATGGGGGTGTTGCAACCTAGAAGACACAAATTTGACTAACAAGTTATAAGTACATGAGTCCAAAAATTATGGAAAAGTAAAAGAAAAGATTCTTTCATTGTTTTACAAACCCTCCCCCAGGTCCCCTCCACCATGCAGCCCTCGCTCTAGTCTCCTGTGATGACAGAAATACCCAGTTACATCTCTCTTTTAGACGGTTCTCTCCCTCCTCTGTTTCAGTGCAGTATACATTATTGAACCCATCTTACTCAGTCTCTCCCCAACCCCAAGGACAGTCCCATTCTACAACAGTGGCATCATGTAATATTTGTCCTTTTGTGACTGGGATATTTCACTCAGCATAATGTTCTCCAGAGTCAACCATTTTGAATAATATTGCATGAGTTCCTTGTTTTTTAATGCAGCATAGTATTCCATTGTGCGAATATACCACAGCTTCTCTAGCCATTCGTTTGTTGATGGGCACTTAGGTTGTTTCCAACTCCTTGCTATTGTGAACAAAGCTGCAATAAACATGGGTGTGCATATATCTGCTTGGATGTCAGCTATGGTCTCTTCAGGGTATATTCCCAGTAGTGGAATTGCTGGGTCAAATGGTATCTCTATTTGCAACTTTTTGAGAAAGCGCCATACTGCTTTCCACAGGGTTTGCACCATTTTACACTCCCACCAACAGTGAATCAGGGTTCCAGTTTCTCCACAACCTCGCCAGCATTTGTTGCTTGCTGTTCTGTTAAATTTTGCTATTTTGACTGGGGTGAAATGATATCTTATAGTTGTTTTAATTTGCATCTCTCTTAGGGCTAGGGATTTTGAGCATTTCTTCATGTGTTTGTTACTCCGGCAGTTCTAATCCACGATATCTTTTAAAGAGAAAGATAGTTATCTTTTTTTAAAAAAAATATTAATTTTAATGAAAGTTTACAGAGATTTAGGATTTCCAGTCATTGCTCTTTTCTCCCTGCCCACACTCTCCCCATCAAATCATTCTTCTCTTTGAAAAGAAATTTACAGCTTCTGAAAACCTGCTAAAGTGTCGACTAGGATTCCATTCTGACCACACAACAATAAGTTTGAGGTTTTGCTTTGTTTTAAATAAATGATATGATTATATCTGTGATTTTTTAAATAAAAATTTTCTTTTATATTGGTTGACTTACAAAGTTTTATACGTTGATTTTCATACCAGATTCTTTCCATTTCCTTTACCCACCCTTCCCTCTACCCATCAGACTGTGAGATCCTATGACCCCCTTGCCTATCCTCCCTCCTCTGCTCCCTCCCCACCTCCCCTTGGATCCTTATACATGTTTTACTGGTTATCTTTCTATTTCTACAATAATGGTGTTACACAGTATTAGTCCTTATGGGACTGAGTTAGTTCACTTATAATAATGCTCTCCAGTCCCTCCCAAGTTAGATAGTGATTTACAAAATCACTGCTCCAGCTTGCTGAGTAGTATTACACAGTGTTAGCGGACCATAATTTCTCAATCCATTAAATTATTGTTGGACATTTGGGCTATTTCCATGTTCTTATGATGGTAAATAATGCTATTTTTATTTATTTATCTGTTTAAATTACATAGAGGCAAATATAAACTGTTTCACATTTCATTTGGGACAAATTGCTCATAAAACTATCACTTGTAAGACTTCTTAGCATCAGTAAAATATACTTTATATAATTTCACCTTTCATTATTTGTTTTTTGATGTTATCATTCTCAGATATTAGCCTGTAGATATCCAGTACAATGATTTACTATTTAACAAAACCCAGAAAACATCAAAAAACACCTCAAGTACAGCAGGAAATAATGAGAACAAAAAACAGGGAAAAAATGCATTTAATTTATATCAGAATTAATTTACAGAAGGTTTTATGAAGGGGAACTCTTTGTAAGTCAGGACCTACTAAGTGTGTGCATTTTGGAGTCATGTATTCATGTTGCTTTCTACCAAGAACCCATGATAGATCTGGGAAAACACTTTTACTTTGCTTACAGTAGCAGTGATAATCATCTACACTTCTCTATAATTTAGTAAATAAAACTGTAGGGTGCCTTTGTCAATTTAATTTTGAATTTTAATTATTCATATATTATTTGATACTTACCTACAAACTTTTTCTCCAAAATTTTTTGGCTCTAACTTTATTCTTTAAGTTGATTTATAAATCATATTTTGATTAGTTAGTAGAAGACTGCTATATATTACTGATTTTAGCTCTTTGTTTTTCCTGTCATTCACATAAACTTAGTTAAAAATATTTTAGTAATGCTTACCTAGGTGTATTCTTTTCAGAAATATTTTCCTTTCTTTAAGTTTTATTGTCTATCTTCATTTCTTCATTGCATAGTTCATAGTGTAGTAGTTCTTCATTAAAATATTTGTTTTATTATTTTATAGTATTTTTTTTAGATTTTAACTTTTAATGTAAATTTGGGAAGTTGTTTTTTGCTTTATTTTCAGTGTAGAACAGGTTAGAAAATTTATTCCTAATTAGTTACTAAACATTCAAAGTAATTACCTTAATGGTTATTTCTCAGTTCAATGGACTGAAGTAAGTTACGTTGCTTGTGATATCTGAATGTGAATTTTGTGAGTACAATGGCAATATTATACTACATAACCCAAAAATACAAATCTTTAGATGTTTCGATATAAATGGTTTTAAGTTTTACTTCAACGACAGCAGAAAAGAAAATGTTGTTAATAAAATTCTACAGCACAAGAGTCAAAAAAGTTACAAGTGTTCGTTCATGTTTTTTGGTTGTTTTCCTTTTTTTTTAAGTGTTTATGTTTTAACATACATTCTACAACCACCTTCAATATAACATTCTGGGGGCAAAACAGAAAACAATAATAATTTATGCATCATAACATAAATTCTATGCTGTGACATTTCACGCAAAATACATTCTTCTCAAGTTCAAGACAATATTATGCCTTCTGAATTTATGCATTTATAGTATTTTTAATCTTCCTTTTAAAACCTTTGAACCTTAGAAAGGTAAACAGCTTAACTGTATTGGTAAGCTGTTGAGAGGCAGAATTGGCAAAACCTAAACTGACTTCAAAGGGCTCACCTGCAGACAGTTGTAACTGCCTTGCATTCAAGGTCTTGTCTTAGGCTCTCTCACTCCTGACTCAGATCAAGAGCTGCTTAACTTTCCCCTAAATTTTGGTTTCTCCAAAAGCAGCTGTTTTAACTGCAAGTCCTAAGCCCATAACATCTTACAAAATCCCACTTTCCTATGTGTCCGGAGCCATCACATCAAATCACATTTCTGACACTATAAAAATTTTAAAGGCCATATGTGGAGCTCCATATCTGACCTTTACCAATTTCCCAGTAGGGAAACATCCCAGTCCATAACATCAATAACACAATACATATTTCAATGAAGTCAGATATGTTTACTATACTCTCATGGCTTCTTCAACTCGTTTCAACACCAATTCTACTGCTTTGCTGCATTTAAAATATGATGTGAAAGCTGACAGATCAGATATTATCATATTGGGGAAGTCAAGAGGTTATAATCCAGATTAATAATAGAATGTGGTCAAGACAGCTCCAAAATTATGTACATAGCACCACAGACTTGAGCTTCATGGCTGACTGTCCCCAAGTTCTCAGTTCTGTCAATATACCCTCTCTACCCAATTGTCCAACAAAGTTTTCAGTCCTGCCCATATTGACTTTCTACTCAATTTTTCAACAAAGTTCTCAGTCCTGATGATACTGCCCTCCTCCCCCCTAAAGTCCCATCTCACATCAGTTCTCCAATTTGGCCATGGCTGCTGCTGCCATCCTGAAGCAAGTCTTATATTTTTCCTGCCTCCTCTTCGCTGGGGTGGGAAAGGTCTCTTTCTTCTTCTCTGTGTTGGGAAGTTTCTGCTTCTTCAGGCTGCTGTTGTTGTTAGGTGCTGTTGAGTCACCTGTGACTCATATCGACCCTCTGTACAATAGCCCTGAACCCTGCTCTATCCTGTGCCAATTTCACTGTCTCCAACACACCTACCCCAATTACCCATCACTGAATCTGGCTAGACCTATTCATCTTATTGGTGGGATTAACCAATCCTCTTCTAGATTATTGAGACTGGTCAATCTCCTTGTGGAATGGTAGATGGCCAATCTGTGTAGATAAGTAAGACACTCCATTAATCTAGTCCTGCTTTTCCACATGGTCAGTGACCCACATTCAATGCTAGAAAAGCCATATTGAAAGACATATTCCATAGGGCTTTATTCTTGAACATATACTGCTCTTTTGATTTTACATGGTTGTTAATTTAAGGAATGAGTACTTCCTTGGTGCTACTGCATGTCTTACAGGTTTATTTATTGCCTAGCTGAAAGTTGAGCCATGAGATTAAGATCTATTTCAAGTCCAAAGGATAGATAAACTTTACAGTCTATAATGCATCAGACTATAGTTATGTCAGTGACAAACTGGCTCAGGTTAGGACAGACTTCAAAGTTACTGTTTATAAGGTGCCATGGACTGCTAAGAGAACAAACAGATTCATCCTGGAGAGGGTTAAACTGGGCTGCTCCTTGGAGGCAAGGATTCTGAGGCTTCGTCTGACATACT